>NC_090802.1:32506874-32806874 GCF_036512215.1 Solanum lycopersicum | reverse complement strand
ACAGTAGGAATGCCACCAACAAAAACCTTCTTTGTTCTGAAATCTTTGGATCTAGCAATTTCTTGAAAAATGGTTCTCTTGATCTCAACCTAACTATATGTAATCTAGTAAGTCTCAAAGCCAAAACGCACGTCACCTTCAATCAATTTTCTAATAAAAAATTTCTTGAACTTAGAGAATATGGTTTCACTAGAACCTCACAACACCAAGTATACTATGACCTTTAGTTACAAATATACATTATCCACAATATGATTTTATTTTTCTAGAAATCTCACAATACCTGGAATACTATGAATTAAAATACAAATATATGATACCAACATAAATCATTATCTTAAAAGAATTTTATGATTTAACATAAATTGACGGTTTGCTAGAAACGACGATATAACAAAAATTTTCTCATGAAAAACATGCATAAAATTTTAGTAGTTCTCCTCTCCAAGCCGATTTGACGATAATCAAATATAGAAGTAATTTATACATTGAAAGTAAATCTAAACCACTCACTTTTTTGTTATTGACGTAATGAGTTTCAACATAGCAATGTCAATGATAGAGGGATTAACATAAGTAATGAACCCAAAACTTGTCCTTTATAATCACCGAGTCCATTATCTCACTATACTTCTCAAAGTGAATCACAAATTGCTCTACAAACCCAAACTAAAAGAACAACTAGAATTTTTAGAAACCAGGTAGGGATGATAAAATTAAAAAACACAAACCTTAGCTTATCCATAATGAAAATTTTTAAAAATGTAGAAACATGTCGTAGAGTTTAAAACTAACCTAAAGTTGTTTGTTTTCCAAGACCTCCAATGAAGATTATTTTGTTCCATGGAGAGAACAAAAATACAAAATTAATATACATCGCAGTTACAAAGAAAATAACCTTTGCAAGAGAAGAATAAGAATAGACCTAGAGAACAAAAATTGGGCAAATATATTTTCAAAAAGGTGCACTTGCTCTAGGAAAATATTGCTTTCTTCATATATTTTGAACCAAACATTGAAATTACAAGTGTTGTGATTTCTCTCTTCTAAAACACATCTTGCATTTGTAGAATATTTGCATAGTTCTAATTATTTTATGAAGATCTGATAGATCCTATGAGAATAAACATAATCTATTTGAAAAAACATGTATTGAAAAAACTGAACAACCCCCAATTCTAACTTCTAAAAATAATATTTTGTAGCAAGAGAAACCCCAGAAAGGCTTTGAAAATCATATGTTGAATAAATCCAATAACCAGACTTAATTCAATGAAGTAAAAGTACGATAAAAACAGATTTCGAGAGTACATAAAAAGCCCTAGACTATACAATTTGTGCATAATTTTTTTGGGAAAATGTGACTCACAAATCATCTTCTTTAATTCCTAAACCACTCACAAATCATTTCGATTACAAACCTTAAAGGGAAATAGTTTGTTAAACTTATATTAGGGTTATTTCTATTTATTTTACAAATGTAATTTATGATAAAAAATAATATCTTTTGAACAACGAATGTTTGAAGAAGAAACATCCCTAAATCTCAACTTGTAAAAACAACAAAAACTAATCCTACGAAAAGTCCAAAAATTACTTAAACTCCAATAAACATTAAACATATGCTCAAAAATCTTACAAATCTTTTTTTTAAATAATTAGTAGAAATATATCTGGTTAGTTTTATTTATTTGTGAAGATCCATAAGAACAAAAAATCTTTCTGAAAAAATGTAGGAAAAAAGAAACATACTAAATCCCTACTTCTAAAAACAACTGTAAAAGCTTCAATTTTTTAAGAAACACAACCTCTATTTCCCAACTTCTAAAAACAACAAAAAAAGATCTATTCAACTGTTGGGGAGAGAAACACTCCCAAATCTCTCAACTTCCAAGAACATCAAAAATGCCTCAATTCTTGGAAAAATACATACCCCTATATCACAACTTGTAAAAACATCCACGAAAAAAATGCTTCAATGGCTGGAACATATATCTAATACCAAATTGTAAAAACATAAAAAAAAATGTCTCAATGGTTTGAAAAATATACACCTAAATCTCAACTTGTAAAAACAAAAAAAAACTCATATTATTGGAAAAACACGTACCCTTATGTCCCAACATCTAAAAATAATAAAAAAAAACATGCTTCAAGTGCTGTAACAAACCCCGAATCCCAAAATCTAAAAACATCAACAAAAAAAAAAGCTTTAGTGGCCATAGACCTTGATCACAAATTCTAAAAATAGGAAAAAAGTTCTTCAATTGTTGGAAATAAAACCCTCCCCCATATCCCAACTTCAAAATATAGCAAAAAGAAAAGTTTCATTTGTTGTAAAAACACATAACCCTAATCCCAAATTCTCAAAAACAGCAAAAGAAAAATAATTTTAATGGATGGAAAAACACATAAACCTAAATCTCAACTTGTAAAATCAACCAAAAAAATAATACTTCAATTGTAGAAAAATCCTCAACCCAACCCCAACCCCAAATCCCAACTCCTAAAACAGCAAAAAAAAATTGCTTTGATCGTTGTAAAAAAACACACCTAAATTCCAACTTTTTTTAAAAAAAAAACCAAAAGAACATCAATTGTTAGAGGAAAACACACACCTACATCCCAACTTCTAAGAATATCAATAACAAAACAAAAATAAATCGTCAAAAATAAAAAAAGTCAAACGTACAATTCGATAAATTTAAGAACAAAAGCTCATAAAAGAGGTAAGAAAATGATACCCTGGGCTAGCTTCACCGCGGAAATCATTCCTTCTGGAACCCAGTAAAATTTCACAGATCAAAGAGAATTCAGGTTTACAATTTGGATTTCTCGAAACACAAATGGGAGAGAAAAGATAAAAATTACCTCTTCTGATGCTTTATATAGAGATAAAAATAGAATGTTGATACTCTATGCTTTCTCTTTTGGTTAAGTTTTCAATTTTTTGTTTAATATGTATATGGGCTTTATAACTTCTGAAGTTATATTTGGGCTATCACACTAATAATTGGTCAAAATTTGTGTTCATCTATCAAAAAGTAATTTGAATATAGAGAAAGATTGATATATTATTTATATTCGAAGTAAATTTTTTATTTTACAAAAGAATAAAATTTGTTTGTATAACTAGTTATGATTATTTGATTGATTGTTTTAGGAGGATTGTCATTTACAAAGCTAATTGCAACATACTATGTAGTTAAGTTGTTTGTAGGGTTGGTTGCACGATGCTCTATAATTAAGCTGTTTACAAAACTAGTTGTAGGATAGTATGTAATTCAGTTGGTCATAAAGCTACTGTAAAATAATATTTTTTATAAAGCTACCTGCAGTTTACTCTGTAATTAATTTGATTTACAAAGTGGCTTATAAAGTTAATGAGTTGTTTGGAAGATACCTTGTAATTAAATTGCTTTAGAAAATTACTTATAGTGCTAATTGCAGGATACTATGTAATTAAGTTTCTTTAGAAAGTTGTTTATAATACTAATTGTGTGTTACTCTATAATTAAGCTACTTGTAAGCTACTCTAATTGAGTTGATTTAGAAAGATCCATATAATGCTAATTGCAAACTAATCTGTAATTAAGTAACTTATAGAAAGCTATTTCAAAGCTACTTAGTAATAAAGATGCTTTAGAAAGGTGCTTATAATGCTAATTGCAGGTTACTCTGTAATTAAAGTACTTTAGGAGCAACTTACGGGTTGCTCTATGATTAAGTTGTTCTAGAAAGTTTCTTCGAATTCTATGGTTACTTTATAATTAATCTACTTTAGGAGGACAATATGTCATTATGTGGCTTTAAAAAGTTGTTTATAATGTTACTCGCATATTACTCTATAATAAGCTACTTTACGAAGCTAATTGTTAACTATTCGGTAAAAAATTTGCTTCAAGAATTATTTACAGAATTTGTAATTAAGATATACTTTAGAAAGTTGTCTATAATACTCGTCGTAGGTCGCTCTGTTATAAAGACACTTTATAAATCTATTTTATAATTTCAATGCTTTAGGAAGTTACTCGCAGGCTACTCTACAATTAAGCCTCTTTAGGAACTAGTCTAAAATTCTTATCGTAGGTTATTCTGTATTAAGCTGCTTTAGGAAGCTACTTACATACTACCTCAAGGAATTTGCTTATAATGTGCATCGTATGTTATTCTGTAACTGAGATACTTTAGGAAGCTACTCACAAGCTACTCTAAGATTTAGTTTTCTTAAAAAGTTGCTTGGAAACGTAATCCTAAGTTACTCAAGAATTAAGCTATTTGCAGGCTATTGTGTCATTAAATTGTTTCAGTAAGTTTCTTATAATGTCAATTATAGGTTACTCTATAATCAAGGTATTTTCAAAGTATTTTGTAATTAAGTTTCCTATAAAGTTATTATAGGTTACTCTGTAATCAAACTACTTTAGGAAGCTTCTAGTAAATCTACGTATAACCTTCTCTGAGAATCTAATTGGAGAGTTGCTTGTAAGATTCTTCAAGAATTTGTTGGAAAATTTTTTCCCTTGTTTGGAAGAGTTCCAGATTTTTTTGAGAAGGTATCTAACTCAACTCCAACATGAAATAAAGATTATTATTATGTATATAAATGATAGATAGGTATATAGAGAGACTGGTATTTTTTTACAGTATCTTTGCAAACAACGTAATTACAGAGTATCGTACAACTATCTATGTAATAGAACAAATTTCTAAAATAGCTTATCAATCAAACTGTAAATAGATCTACAAATAACTTTTATTCTTTTTAAATAAAAAAATTAAATCAATGTACTTTGTTCATAAATTATATTCTAGACTCTTTCTTGCTTGAATAAGAACGGTTCATCTCAGATATAGAAATTAGCATCATAGTTGAGCTCTTTCTTTTGTTGGATGGTTTTAGGTACTCTCCCCTAACACCAAATTTACTAAGTCTGCATACAAAGGCACGTTAGATGTATCTAGTTTAATCAATAGTTTATCCGGAAATTCATCCAAGGTTTTTTCCTTTTCATGCATATGAGAAAAATCTTCTAACCTGGACAAATGATAGCCTCTTTGGTTTTGAGTACCGTTTCTATCCTTAAACACAAGGTCAAAGTCTTGAAGAAGCAATTTCCACCAAATCATCCTTGGTTTAGCATCCTTTTTATTAAAAAAATACCTAATAGCTGCATGATCAGTATAAACATTTACTTTGGTCCTTAAAAAATACGATTTGATTTTGTCGAAGGTGAAAACTAAGGATAGAATCTCATTCTCAGTCACTCTACATTTTCTTTGAGCAGAATCAATGGTCTAGCATGAATAATAGATTGAGCGGAACACTTTGTCTTTTCTTTGTCGAACCATGTACCCACTCCTATGTGCTTGTATCATGCATAAGTTGAAATGGTAATTGCTCATTAAGAGTATTTAAGATGGAAATTTCAGTTAATTTCCTCTTCAACATCTCTAAACCTTTCAAACATATCTCATCAAAAGAAAATTTCAACTTTTTCTCCAAATGACTGCACATAGGTCTCACAATCTTAAACAAATCCGTGATGAATCTATGGTAAAATTCTGCATGTCCAAGGAAACATTACACCCCTTTTACACCGATAGGAGGAAGAAAATTTTCAATTATCTACCTCTAATCCCAATTTCGACACCTTATGTCTCAATCATATCCCCTGTCTAACCAAAACGTGACATTTTCCCCAATTTAGCACTAAAGTAGTGTCCTCACAACTAGCAAGTACTTTATCAAGATTCCGGAGACATACCTTAAAAGGATTTCCAAACACAGATAAATCATCCATGAACACCTATAAAAAAAATCCTCCACCATATTGTAAAAAGTGGAAATCATACACCTTTGAAAAGTCGTTGGCGCATTGCAAACTCCAAATAACATGCGTTTGAAAACATATGTACCATAAGGACATGTGAACGTGATATTTTCCTGATCCTCGGGATCAATCAAAATCTAATTATATCGATAATTCCCATATAAGAAACAATAGTACTCCTGCACTACTAGTCGGTCAAGCATCTGATCAATGAAGGGAATCGGGTTGTGATCATTTCGTGTGACCTCATTTAGCTTCTGGTAATCCATATAAATTCTCCATTCGTGACTGTTCTAGTGGGAATAAACTCAGTTTCCCAATCATTACAACTATCATACCTCTCTTCTTCAGAACATATTACACATGAGTTACCACATACTATCAAAAATTGGGGTACATGATTCCAACATCTAACCACTTTATTACTTCTTTTCTCACCACTTCTTTAATCTAAGGATTCAGTATACGTTTAAGGTGTGAACTCAGTTTGTGATCCTCTTACATATAGATTTTGTGCATACATTAGTCCAGACTGATCCCATGAATATTAGCCATCCGCCATGAAATAGCTTTCTTCCTTTACTTTAGTTCACTCATTGTCGCATCAACCTGTATTTCAGACAATTCTATAAAATGTATTCCAAGTAAAGTTTCTTTAGTACCCAAATACAACTTTGGTGAGAAGGCAAAGTTTTCAATTCCAACTTAGGTGCTTCTTCGATTGAGGGTTTTGGTGGAGGCCCTAACTCACGATCCAATTGATCTACTTTGCGTTTGAGTATTTTTAGGACAGCCATATTCAAATACAACAATATATGTTGACTCAATTTATCCATATACATCATATCATACCAACACTCTTTCTAAGGGATCCTTAGGTGCAATGAGTTGTTGTTCTACTATGGAATCTACAACCGTAATAGCGGAGAACTCTTCACGTACAAAAGATAATTTCAAGGCGCAGTAGACAGAACATTTCATCCTTATCATGTGCCTTCATAGTTAACTGCCCAGTTGCTACATCACTCATTGATCTCCCCACAACTAAGAACATATGCCCAACATACTCAAAGTTTAAGATTATAAAATCCACTGAAAAGATCAAGAAACCTACTTGTACTAACACATCCTCTACTACCCCCTTTGGCCTAGAAGTGGACCTATCAGCGAGTTGGAGAATGCCAACAGTCAGCTTAGGACATTCTTACCCAAGTTTCTTATACAATAAAGAAGGCATGAGATTAATGCTTGCACCCAAATCACACAATCCCCAGGCATGAAAACTTTGCCCGATTGTTATCTTTACTATAAAACTACCCATATCTTTTATATTTTTTGTTCATCTATTGTAAAATCTAGAGTTTCACTCCTGAGTAAGCGCTATCATTTTGTACTCATGATACGCTTTATGTTAGCCACTATCTCATTCACGTACTTAGCATACTTCAGAATGCCAGCAAAATGTCAACCAAAGAAAGGTTAATATTAACTTGTTGAAGGAGAGAGAGAAACTTACCGAAAGATTCATCTTTATTATGCTTTTTAAGATTTGTGGAAATAGATTGTGTGGTTTCTTTTGAGGAATGAACTTCTCAATATTGGAATTCTTTACCACCTCATCTACTTTCTTCTCTTCATTGACTACCTCAGTATCTCTCTTCTTTGGACCTAAATCCTCTAACTGCAACCCACTTCTAGTACTCAACACATTTAGTTGCATTGGGTTGGATTCGGTGTCAACGGGAAATCCACCTTGGAGACACAAATTCAGGGAATTAGCTACTTTTGCAAATTGTATCTTTAAACTCATTTTGGATGTTTCTTATGTTGTCACCTTGCTTATCTATCCTAGTAATTATCTTTGTAGATTATTCTACTATAGGCTTTTAGGGTAACTCCTCACTGATCATCCCCCCTTAGATGCACTTTGATTTATGCTCTACTTAGGATTTTGGTATTGTTGTCTTGTCCTTTATGAGTGGTTTTTTTGGTCGTCTGCGCTTGTTTTTTTTTGTTTTGGTTCCCACCCCATGAGAAGCTATGGTATCCCCAACTAGAGTTATAGGTATTACCATACTTTGTCTGACCTCCACCTCTTTGAGAATTCCCCACATTATTTACGGACTTTGCGTTAGCCTCAAAAAATTTAGTTTCATGTGCTCCACTACCACAAAATTCATACCAACTAGTTGCTTGTTGTACCACATTCATCGGTGCTTGGATTAGTGATATCTGTTAGAAATGCATGGTCATGTAATGTTGCATATCGTACATTTTTGCATTTATTGTATATAACATTGGCCCTTTGGGTTTTGGTTCTATCTAGTAATTCGAATAACTCCTCATGGGTTTTTTCTAAGGTTTTTCCATTCACTGCACTATTAAGAAGTACACATGCATTATAATCTAAACATCCAGAAAAATGTGTGAGGAAGTACCTCATTAGCTTGGTTTGGTGCCGGAAATCATTCAATATTTGTTTGAAACGAGCCCATGCTTGGTACATATCCTCCCAATGTTTCTAGTTGTAACTTTATATCTCACCACGCAATCATGTGGTTTTTTCGGATAAAAGAATTGACTAATGAACTTCTTTGTTAAATAATTCAATGTAGTCATGGATTTTGGTGTCTCTCAATCTAACCTCTGCCTGGCGGCTCTTAACAATGAGTATGGGAACAACCTCATCCTCACATAGTCTGACAAGAATCAATTTGGGATGTATGTATCACTAATATCTAAAATGTTCCTAATGTTTATATGAGGATCCTCATGGGACAACCAATAAAATTTCCCATTAAGTGAATGAGCTCTTCCATGTTCTGCTGTTTTTTAAAATCGAACCCCCCTCCCGTGGTGGTTTCATTATACTAGACGGTACATTGGTCGTGAGTGGGACTCCCATGTCACGAATTGGTCTTGCTAGTATGAACGGAGGTACCTATGGTTTGTGGTTGTTACCGTCATTATTTCCCTCTAGACCCAAAGCTGATTTTCCTCGACGTCAAGGATAAGCCATTTTGCTACATCAGGATAAAGTTATTTTAGATCCGTCTTCTACTCGACTCGATCTTCTTTACAAGCCAGTCTAGAGAATCAAGTGACTATATAACAAAAGATCTAAGATCAAGTTATTATCACTTCAAAAATCAATTGGTAGAAGAAATCAAATATTAATGATATTTTATGTCCCTGGCATTGGCGCATGATGAGTTCGAGATTTGGACTCATTCAGGGCTCTGTTTATACAGATTTAGTATTTTCAAATGCTTAATTTGTACTAACAACTTATGCTACATAGTTGATTTTCAAGAATATGGATTAAGGAACAAAGCAACTATACTAATAGGAAAAAGGAATGAAACAAGCTAAAGAAATAAAGATAGTTGATCTTGAGAATCGCCGAGAGCATTCGATGTTTCACCGAGTGCCTTATCAGACTGCCTAAATTCAAGTGTGTAAAAAGAACCAAGTTAATAATGAAAAGGAGTAGTCAGAGGATCGTCCTGTGATTCTGTGAAGCAAAGATAGATCACCCAAAGTTACCAACCTTGAGGATGCTAAGTTCCAAGGCATAAGGGCGACAGAAGAGACAAACGAGAGGCTCGCTGAGTGGTTTAGCAAGACCGACTTACTTTTCCAAACAAGGTTTTAGCTTATTTTGGCGACTATAATGACATTTAAGAACATTTAGTTTAGAATCAAATAATCTTTAGAACAATTAACTATTAAGTTTTGAGTATCTTGGGACAATTTTTTCTAGTTTTAACTTAGCTTTGAGGGATTGAGGAAATTCACTTTTGAGAAATTGGAAGTGGTTCTTCGATACTCATCAAACAAGAGCATTATAAAGACAAATTCACTCTTACATAGTTGACGGATAATAATTTGGCAACAACTTTTTATCTTTTTAGTATGTCTAGCTAAAACCCCAATTCTTTGAGTGTAATTATGTGATTATGGGATGATTTAGTGTATGGATATTTCTAATTATTAGTTTAAATAGTATTTAAAAGTGATTTAATCATTAATTTTAGTTTAATTTAAGAATTCTTGTTGCGAATGAGGTTCTTCCTTTGTGTACTTGGCTTGCCTAAGAGAGATATTTTAGAACTAAGGTTTTTGGTTGATAGTTTATGGGTATTGGGTTGACCGTGGTTTAGCTCGAGAGAGTGTAACACCCCGGAAACTTATTGGTGAAACTAGAGCCTAACGAGTTTAATATTGGTCCTGTTATGTGCTTTATGGTTGTTCTTGGTGTAATTTCAAGAATCTAGTATAATCAAATATGTATCCTTGAGAAATTGATATAGTCTGGGGTTACGTTATGAAAGAGGAAAATTGTGAGTTTAGATGTGACCTTCAAGGATTTGATGAACACCATAATGAATTGCCTTAGAGTAGATCACCTAGACATGAATTGATAACAAGTAAAGCTTCATGATATAAACTACCTTGATTAAGGATTACATGTGGTATCATGGTTTTTTAGTATTGATATTGAATTAAATGTCTCCTATATGACTATAATTTATCAAGAATGAGGCATGTGCTTAGGTTACCTTGAGAACTAGGTGTGCATGAGTGACATGTGAGGCATTGATTGAGAGTAAGTCTTGTAACATGAAGATGACTCGTAGGACTAATAGGGTGAAAGATAATGTAAATAAACTACGGATTTCAAGGCTTTATTAAAGAAGTTGTTATTGTATGTTGAGTTGCATATAATATATTTGTGAATAACACTTCACTCACATGACCTATACTATGATCTCGTGAGTTTGTGCTTAAAATGAATGACTTACTTGAGTCCTGCTTGTATCTATGTTGCATGTATTGAATGTTTGGTGTGTTGACTTAATATGACCCTTGGACGAAAGATATGAGTTGTATGTATTATTGTGGTATTATGTTCATATTTTATGAAGACTTTAAGAGAGATGTATCAATGATGATAATGTTGTTGTTGTGTCATTAAAAGGAAAATAACACACACCCATGCATGAACATAACAAAGATGTCACTATGATGTTGATTGTATTTTTGAATATTGATTTCCTCTATGTCTAAAGTGATAATTCTAGATGTATGGGTTTATTTGACTCATAGTCCTTTAAGGGAAAATTGTGATGGTTTGTACGTATTAACAAGAATTATATGTAATAAATTGATATATGTAAAAACACAACAAAATTGATATGTAATATAAAAATATTTAACTTTTGTCGGAGTTTCTCTAACAACAATCATCACTTAAGATCTATAGTGATAATATAGTGATATACCTCACAGTTCCAGCGCATCGTATACCGGGCCTAAGGTATAAGACATGAACTACCTAATGGATCTACTAGTCAACTATGAAAATAGTTCAATTAAAAAGTATGACACTTTTCTACCCATGATGTCTACATTGTTTTATGGAGATGTGAGTCATTTGAACTCATGCTCATCCCAGTTCGGTGCTTAATACTACTCCTAAAATATATTGGCTCTTATATTATTAAGACGTACTACTTTTCTTATTTGAGATTAGTGTTCAAAAACATGGATCAAAGGCTATCTTGGAAATCTTAGTTTCCCTTTGCTTTATTTAGAAAGTTATTACTCTTTTCTAAAAACTAGCCCGAAAGCTCTGCGAAAATTTCAATTTCCATTCTGTTTGAAAGTGAAGATATTTTGTACTTCTGAGGAATACCTAGTCCCCATAAACTACCATGAAGGAAAGACTTTACTTTACTCTGAATTGAACTCAAACTTAAGTCTTAATACGACATTAAAATATTTTTGAAACACTTATGAAACTTGTAATAAACTTCATCTACTTATTTTTAATTTTTACTCAACTTAATCTTTAAGTCTTAAAAATGTTTTAAAACATATGTAAAAGACTTCTTGAAAGAAATCTAAGAACTTTCTAGACTTGGCTCAAAAATTTCCTTGAATTTGATGTAATGGAATCAATGTTCTAATTCATGTTTCTGTATGATTTCTATATGATTTAGAAGTCATTTAGAGTAGTTAAAATCATTAGGAAGTGTTAAAACACTTAGAAAGGTTTACTCAGACTCGATTATGAAAACTTGGCAAACAACGCTGATTCGGGTGCATTCTGGGCGCATCGCTCCATACTCATTGGTCTGAGGCTCCATCTGCAGTGTGCCACCCCAGAACCTCTGGCACAAATGGGGCGCGCCGCACCTGACCCTACCTAGGTGACGCCGATGAATTTTCGTCTCGTTTTCCTAACCCTAAATCGTTCTAATTCGATGTATTTTCTAAAATTCACCATAGATCTGTGTACCCAATTCATATACAGGTATCTAACCCAAATAACTCAAGAAACAATAGTTTCTGCATCAAGAGATTCATAAACTTAAACTCATGTTCAAGAATTAAAGTAATTCAAGAACATTCAAAATCTAATCTTTCAGGATTAAATCACTCTAAATAAAAATTGCTTGGCACTAGGTTAAAGAACCCAACGTTATGGAAGACTCCCATACCTTTTGAGGGATCATCCCCGATGAAATCCACAATTTAATTTTACTTTTTGATGAATCTTGAACGCCCTTCTCCCTTCACCTCTTTCTCCTCTTTTGTCCATTCTCTAAAAACCCTAACTCTTTTTGTGGAACTGTAAACTAATATATTTCAATTTAGACCCCTGACTTAATTACAAAAATCGAATTAAATAAATAGGATAAGGAAAATACCAAACTATCTCTTAGAAATTAAGATTTGAGCAATTCTCTTATTCCGACTGCCCAACTTCCAAAGAGCATAAATCACTCATACAAAGTATAAATGGTACAAACTTGGAAGAGTTAGAAATATTGTTTCATGATATTTCCAACCATATCTTGAACTACAGCCGATTCATCTTGATCTAGGAGTTATGGCCGTTTGAAGTTGACTAAAAACTCACTTTTCAACTTACTTTAAATTTCCACATTTTTCTAATACTTTCCAAAAATAAGTATTTCCATATTTTAAACTCCTTTCTAGTTCTTTCTAGTTGTGAGGTGTTACGATATCTCCCCCTAGTGAAATTCCTCCTCAAATGAAGTTATCCTTACTAGACTAAGGGTAGGAACTTCAATTTCAAACAACAAACAAGGAATTGCAACAATAACATACTTACTCATAACTTAAAGAGTACTAAGAAGAAAATTATTACCTTGTTTGCATTTTCTTCGGATTCAAAGAGATATGGATATCTCTTCTTCATGTCCTCTTCAGCTTCCCAAGTAACTTCTTCAACAAATTGGATCCTCCAAAGGAGCTTGATTGATGCTACCTCTTTGAACCCATTATTTTCAGTTGGAATGATCAATGAAGGATCGCCCATGCACTTATTCAATATAGAGATGTGAAACACCGATGAATTCACTACAAAAAATCAGTGTTTACCGACGGACGATATTCGTCACTAATAAATGATATTCCATTGCTAAACACGATAAGCTAAGAATTAGAGATTGATTTTTGACTTTTGCAATTTCGCTCATTAGTATTCTGCTAGTGACGAAAAATGAGTTCCGTCACAAGTTTAGCAACGATTTAGCGAAGAATGATATTTGTCACCACTTGTTAGCGATGATCTAATCCGTCATTATATTTATACGATTCGTTGCTTTTTTAATAATTTATGCCGTCATCTTTGATAAATTTTACTAACGATATTTATGTCACTAATATGTCGCAACATATTCCATCGTTTAAGCCGACACATTTGGCGCTAAAAAGTTTGTCGCTAGTATGTCTATGTCATTACTTTATCTAGCAACAACCAAATAGATGCTATATTTGATGCTAAAAAAATTTCTAGAAAATATACTTTATTTTATTTTTAAAATACACTGCTGAAATAAATAAAATTATAATTACTTATTACACCTTACATAATCAAAACATTCATATATAAAATAATATTCATCGATGGTTCAAAATATATATAAAATCGAAATCACATAGTTTAACTCCAAATCATCCAAAGTAATAAGTGATGTTAAGCCTGCAAGTTGTACTGATCTTGAGCTTTACAAATTGATCTTTCAAGGCTGCTTGCAACTGACGATGTTTTCAGAGTTGAAGGAATTTCTTGAGTCATATATAACTATACATTGACTGTTGTTAGAGGAAGGTGTCTTCTCCATAATGCCTAGTATGAGATCTTGATCCTGCAAGTAGTAAAGGGAACGAATAACATTTGCACATGTTTTAAAATTTTCAAGTAAATCTCTTTAATTGAAATATAAACTGTAAGGTAAAAATCATATACTTTCAGTCCAAGTAACCTCATGAGATGGGCAAAAGTAGACTTGATTGCTGGAAGTATACGATTTTAAATTGATAATGATACTTCTAAAATGAATGGTGATCAGAACAAACCACAAAAGGAATTGAAACACTTTGAGTATCAAAACAAGTGATCTCAAACCGCAAAATATGATGAGACATGCACATAAATCAAATTTGGTAAATGCTTCAATAGTAAAGGAAAGACGAACATTTATTTTAGGAAAATAAAATAAAGTTGTGAATTAAGATGATAAATCAAAATTACAAGGAAGAAATGAAGTTAAGGCAGTTCAAAATATGAAATCTTAAGTATAACCTACTTACTGAATCAATAATACTCACAATTTAAACCCAAGAAGACTACAATAGAAGCAACAATCATGAACTTTGAACAGAAAATTTAAACCTAAATATGCTTTATAATAATCAACATGTTGCAACAAAAATGTGTACACAACTACAAACTAAGATGATCAAATTTTAACAAATCAATTCTCGATAATTATAAAAACAATAGAAAATAGTTGAAATTGTATCCATAAAATTAATTGAGAAAACTTATCTGGAAAGATCTGTTAAGATCCGTCTCAAAGTCTTCAAAATCTCTGCCGGAGTGTGTTGTTCCTCCTCGCCTGAAAAAGAAGAGGGGTTGTCTTTGCTTCTTCCTGTTGTTTGTTCTCATTAGAAAAGATAAAAAAAAATCGAATGGGGCTTCACCGCTTGGAGGCGTCGGTTACAGTTGTTGCGCTGCCTCACTACTGTTGCTGGTTTGGCACTGCTACTGTTTCTCCGGTGATGGAGGAGCTGGTTGCAACTGCTTGCTTCATTGTTTCTGTTTTCTATGTCATTGGTCCTCATCGGTGGAGGAGGATAAGAATAAAGAGGAAAGAATGGAAGAGGAAGGAGAGAGGTAGCAACTCGACAGAGAAAGAGATAGGTAGATCTGATGATGGATAGACGATGTCTCGAAGCCGCGGAGGCTGCTGGTGCGGCGCTTCTCTTAGGGAGAGAAACAGAAATAATCAAGGAATTTAAGGGTTAGATCTCTTTATATAGTTTAAAATAAGAAGGCATAGTTTGCCGAATTTGGACCGCTGATTTGAATAGTATGAACGGGACGATTAGATCTTGAGTTTGATGAAGGTAACGGATGGACGAGATTAAGAGAGGTTCTAAACAGCTGAAATAAGATTGTGCCTTAAAAAATATAACATAAAAGTAATTTTGTAACGGACTTAACAATGGATTATAATATTGGTTGCTATCAAATAAATAAGTTTACGAAGAAACAAAGGTGGACTACTTTCCAAGGTAGTGACAAAACATGAAACATAGCAAGTACGTGGATCCACTAGCTAGTATTCCTATGGGGTCAACATAGTTCAAGAACTTGGAGATATAGTTGGGACCCTTTTTATGCGCCATGCATTATAGTCTCCAATCTCAAGAGTAATGTAGTGTTCCTACCTTCCCTATGTGGGAAGGGACACTCCTCAATCTAGTTCACTCGGTGCTAAGCTAGAGTCCCTTAATGAAATATCTTTAAGCCTTTAATTATCAATCATAGCTTAGTTTAGGTCATAGGGTCTACCACTTGTATAATCATCATCATCTATAGCTCAATAAAAATTGTAACAGTATAAATCCTATCATTTCATTTCATATAGGCGAGGTTAAGATATTGCATAGCATTTCAAAATAAGGCACATTGGTATGCATCACCATCCTTATAGCATTTACATCTTAATCAACCTCACAACCATAATCAAGACATTTCAGTTCAACATCATACGATCCTATCAATCCTAATACAAGGAATACTCCAATATAATATCATGACTTAACCACAATTAATCACAATTGGAAGTAAAGATAGTGATTCTAAGATTTACCAAGTGTTCGGCGTAGTTCATCATCAAGGTCTTACCATCAACCCATAGCTCAATCAAATTAGGGGAGTAATATCATCACACAATGATAACTTATAAGATAACACGGCCAATTTCATCTTTATAACACAATTTAACACTAGATCCTAGCTTAAGACAGGATACATGGGTCAATTTCAGAATATACATATAACCTAAATCACATCTCAAGAACTATAATGATAGGCCTATAATTCATGTTAATTAATAATAACAACCTAGGGTTCGGGGTTATTAATTAATAAATAACACCATAGTATAGTACTCAAATCAATAACCAAATCAATTGAATGATCACAACACAATATAGGTCAAGATAACAACCTAGGGTTCGGGGTTGAGGATCATGTCCTTGAATTTAGACCAAACCCTCAATAATTACCATAAACAAGTTAAAATACATGTTAATATATTCAATATAACCTTAATAAATCATAAAAAAAACTCAATTCATTGCTTCAATTTCGTAACTGAATGAAACCCACATTAAAACTCAACTTTTGAAAAATCTTGAAGGAACCCTCAAAGGGAAGAGTCTCAAAGGTCAATTAGATCTCATACCTTAACGTTTGATGACCAATTGATGGTGAATTCTCCCCTTTACAGACCCCAAACTCTTATCCTTGCTATTCTTCAATGGTGAGTTCAATTAGAGAGAGAAACAAGAGAGAAGGAAGAGAGTTTATTTTGTGAGTTATAATTAGATTAATTGGGGTTGGGGCATTTATATGGGAGTTAAGTTAGTTAATTAGTCTCTCCTTAATTCCTAACTAACCCCTAGAACACCTAATTAATTAAATGAGATAACATTATAATGTGCAGGAAAATCAACCCTCACAAACAGAACCTCGCCGACGGGCTGCCTGTGAGTCTACGAACTTACCCCCTCTCTGTCGTGCACTCCATCGATGAGATCAGAGACTGTGTAGGCAAGGGGATTTCTCATCTTGTCTAGGAATGGGATAATGGTGGCATCGACTCCCCATTGATCCACACAAGGGTCATATGTTGTCCCATCAATGCACACTGCCAAGCAGTGTTGCCTCAAACTGCAAGGGTCCTCCTCAAGGGCCCTTCGTTGGTCCTTGTGGAGTTGTACCAGGAAGTTTCGACCATGAAACAACTACAACACCTATCATCTACCTTTTTACCAATTTTCATACATTTTCGATTCCTAAAAGCTAGTCATATAGGCTAAGGCATGCTAGTACCTCTTTGAATAAACTTTCTAACGTCTTGCACGTTCTTGGACATTTTTGTTCTTAAACATCCTAAATGACCAAAATTCATTAAAATGGACTTAAAGACATTATTTATAAATTATGACACCTACGTTAGGCTTTACAACACGTCTTGAATTTTGTAAAGTGTTACATTATCTCCCCCCCCCCCTTAAGAACATTCGTCCTCGAGTGACACAAAAATTCTTTTGAAGGAAGGAATAGACTCAAGACTAGAAGCCCAACCAATCAACAATATCAAATCAACTTAAATCATGTCATTTCAACAAGGCAATTCTAAAACTCCAATTATACCACACATAAGGCTCAAAACACTTCATCATGAGGTATTTCCTTCTCACAACACATATGATCTCAACATACAATACATGAGTCAATTAGCGAAAAATCCAACATAACAACATGCTACATGTCATTTCATAAAGACTCACCATATCAAAATACACAACATCACTTAAAACCAGCAAAAATCAAAATTTCAAGTTTAAAGCTCCAATTTCTCTGTAACTTCACTGTGAAGTACTAAAAATGCATATTTTTTTCAAATCTTCACCCAAAAATCAAGAAATTTCAATTTCTAGTCATATTTATATTATTAAAAAGAATGACTAACCTTAATTATAAAAAAGATGAGGGGCTCGGCATCCCATGTTGCACCCCCAACTAGATGATTCTTCCATAACACCTTTACGGAAACCACCCCTTTATTCCTTAACTTCTTGAACTTCCTCATAAGAGATATTATCCTTGACACCAATATCCTCAATAGGAAGAATGGACTCGGGATCACTGATAAACTTTTTCAACATAGAAACAAGGAAAACCGGATAAACTGAAGCCAATTCACTAGTAAGCTTAAATTCATAGGCAACCTTACCAACCCTTTGCAAGATATCATAGGGACCCACATAACAAGGACTCAAATTTCCTTTCTTTCCATATCTAACCACCCCTTTCATTGGGGAAATTTTCAAATACACCTTATCACCTTCTTCAAACTCCAAATCCCTTCTCCTATGACTATAGGCCGTTTGCAACCGGTTTCTTATGATATGAATCTTCTCTAAGGTCTTATAAATCAAATCTAGACTAAGAAGAAAAGGCTCACGCACTTCAAACCATCCAATAGGAGACCTACACCTCCTACCATACAAGGCTTCATAGGGAGCTATGGAAATGGATGAATGAAAACTATTATTATAAGCAAACTCCACCAAAGGCAAATGTTTATCCCAATTCCCTTTAAAATTTATAATGCACGCCCTACGCATATCCTCAACAGTTTCAATAGAGTATTTCGCTTGACCATCCATTTGGGGATGAAAATCGGTGCTCAAATTCACCGTAGTACCCAATCTTTTTTTGGAATGATCTCCAAAACCTAGATGTGACTTGTGCACACTGATCCGATATAATGGATGATAGAATACCATTGCGACACACAATCTCATCTATGAAGATTCTTGCATAATCCTCCGCCGAATAGGTAAGCTTGATAGGAATAAAGCGAGCGGACTTACTCAACCTATCCACAACCACCCATATGGAATTATATGAATTTTCAGTCCGAGGTGAACCCACTACAAAGTCCATATTGATGTCTCTCCACTTCCAAGTAGGAATTCGGATCCCTTGTAGTAAGCCACCTGCTTTTGGTATTCGGCCTTTACTTGTTGGCAATTTGGACACTTAGCGACAAACTCCTCTATGTCCCTTTTAAAACCTTCCCACCAATATATCTCCCTTAGGTCATGGTACATTTTTGTCAAACCCAGATGAATTGAGTAGCGGTACCCATCGACTTCTTCTAGAATTTGTTCCCTCAACCCATCTACATCAGGAACACACAATCCCCCATGGTACCTTAAAACACCATCCCCCCCCAAGGAGAATGACTCATTTAACTCTCCGAGAACGAATTCTTTCAAATCCATTAATGGTCGATCAAGGTGTTTTTTGGACTTTACCTCAACCACTAGAGATGACTCGGAGTTATGATGGACTATAGCACCCCCATTCGGAGAACCTTCCAACCTCACCCCCAACCTAGCCAACCAATGAACTTCCCTTGCTAGAAACTTCTTGGCTTCGTCAATATGGGATATACTACCCATAGTCATACAACTTAGGGCATCCTCCACCACATTAGCCTTGCCGGGGTGATAGAGGACACTCATTTCATAAACTTTCAACAACTCTAACCACCTCCTTTGCCGGAGGTTTAAATCCTTTTAAGTAAACACTTATTGGAGACTCTAATGGTCGGTAAGGACATCAACATGAACCCTATACAAGTAATGCCTCCAATTTTTCGAAGCAACTACCATGGCCGTTAATTCAAGGTCATGAGTGCGATAGCTTCTCTTACGTACCTTAAGTTTCATAGAGGCATAGGCTATCACTTTCCCGTGTTGCATAAGCACACACCCCAAACCAACTTGGGATGTGTCACAATAAACAATAAAACTTTGTACCCTCCAGTAAAGTCAACACCGGAGTGAAAGTGAGCCTATATTTCAACAATTGGAAACTTTTCTCACATGCCTCCGACCACTCAAATTTCTTATTCTTTTAGCTAAAATTAGTCAATAGAGATGCAATGGACGCAAAACCATCCACGAACCTCGATTATAACCCGCTAAACCCAAAAAACTCCTAATGTCGGTTGGATTCAATGGTCTAGGCCAATTCTTCACTGCCTCCGTTTTCCTTGGGTCTACCTCAACTCCCTCATTAAAGATGATGTGGCCAAGAAATGTCACAAACCTCAACCAAAACTCACATATGCTATATTTGGCAAACATTTGATGTTCTTTAAGGGTTTGGAATCTAACCTCCAATGACCCATATGATCTCTCTCATTCTTCGAATATACCAAGATGTCATTAATGAAGACAATGATAAATAAATCTAGGTAATTTCGAGACAGTCTATTCATTAGGTCCATACACGTCGTCGGAGTAGAAATAAAGACATAAACAATAGCTCATAGTGCCCATACCTAGTTTGAAAGGTCGTCTTTGGTACATCCTCACCTCTCACCCTAAGATGGTGATACCCTGATCTCAAGTTAATCTTTGAAAAGTAACTCGCCCCATGGATTTGATCAACAAGTCTTCAATTCGAGGGAGAGGGTACTTATTCTTAATGGCGACCTTGTTGAGTTGGTGGTAATCAATACAAATTCTCAAGGACCCATCTTTCTTCTTTAAAACAAAACTGGAGCACCCCACAGAGAAATATTAGGCCTTATAAAACCCTTATCTAATAAATCCTTGAGTTTAGCCTTCAACTCCTTCAATTCGGTCGGAGCCATCCTATAAGGAGGAATTGATAAGGAATTTGTATCCGCTAGCAAATCAAGGCCAAATTAAATTTCCCATTTGGGAGGAATATCGGAAAGGTCATTAGGAAAGATCTCTGAAAACTCACTCACTACGGGGACCGGCTCAATGGAAGGAATTTTGGAGACTAGATCTTGTACTCTTACTATATGATATAGACAACCTTTTGATATTATTTTGTATGCTTTTAGACAAGAAATAATACGACCTCGAGGAATATAATTTCCCCCTTCCAATTAACAACGGGTTCATTTGGAAAGTTAAACCTCACCCCTCGTGTCCTACAATCAGTGGGGGCAAAACATGCATGCAACCACTCCATACCCAATACAACATCAAAATCAAGCATATCAAATTCTACTATATCAACATCAGAAACTCTATTAGGCAACATTATTGGACAATTTCTGTACACCCTTTTTGCAACAACCGACTCACCCACCGGAGTAGACACTAGAAAAGGTTCATGCAAAATATTGGGTAAAATATAAAACTTTTTACCTAATAGAAGTGTAATAAATGATGAAGTAGAAACGGGATCATGTAAGGCATGTACATCAATAGAGAATACTTTAAACATACCAGTCACCACTTCGGGGAAAGTCTCTTGCTCACTCCTAGAGCGGAGAGCATACAAGTTGTTCTTCTTCGTAGCATCACTATAACCACTTTCTTGAACTTGACCACTACCGTTAATTTGACTCTTCAAGTTTAGACAACCTCTCATCTTGTAACCACACTTGCCACAACTAAAGCAATTATTCGTCCCCTTAAAGCAATCACCATAGTGCTTCTTGCCACACTTTCCACAAGTTGGCTTCTCGGTTAGTAAATTAGTACCTTTTCCCTTCTTGAATTTAGTTTTAGACACCCAATCACCAGTAGTTTTTGGGAACTTGGAAGGGCCTTGACTCGAATCCCACTTCCTAAATCAAGGCTTGTCTTGTATTTCAAGCCTATTCTTTGAAAAAAAACTCCATAAAATGATCTTGCTCTCTTAGTATATTAACTTTTTTGTTTAGACCTTGCCTCATCAACCCCTCTTGCATGCACCATAAGATGGGAAATGTTCATGTTGCCCTGTAGCATGGCCGAATGGCACTCCTCTTGTAAGTCCTCTGACACCCCCATCACAAAACGGCTTGCTTGGTCTCTAGGATAAGAAACCAAGAAGGAGCATATTTGGACAATTTAATGAATTCCAAAGAGTATAATGGACACTCCTTCCTCCTTGGCAAAGGTTGATGAACTCCACCACTTTTTCCTCCTTCAGCTCCCTAGGAAAGAATCGATCTAGAAAAGTCGTCTTAAAGATCTCCCAAGTCAATGGACCACCCCTTAATGGCCTATTATCCCTCCATTGCACAAACCATGTTTGTGCCACGTCCTTTAGTTGATAAGTAGCCAACTCGGCCTTCTCACTTGTGGACAACCCCATAGCCAAAAGTATTTTAGAGACTTCATCGATGAATTCTTTGGGCTCTTCATCAACCTTATACCCTTAGAAAGTAGGAGGGTTCATTGGAGTCCACTCCCTTAGACGGGAAGCCATAGTAGTGACTTGTTGATGTGGACGGAGGACAAGCTCCCGGTTGTCTTGGTCAGTCAGAGCTTGGGGTTGGACGGTGGAGGCTTGAGATAATTTCATGAGCGCAGCCCTTATATCTCTATCCGTCAAGAGTTGATGATTGACCGTAGCATCTTATTCAAGTGGAGGAACTTGATCACCACAGGGAGGAGCTTCCGCATTGGCAATTTCCTCTTCAAGTCTTTGAGTCGTGTTTCTTCGAGTGTTCATGCTTCCTATAATAACAACAACAGGATTAGATGTAAAAGAACACCATAAGTATACTCTAATGGCATGATATTTGATTTCCAAAAATACAACGATTCTAGGCATCAAATAGATTTCTATTCATAAGTGTGGCGCGCTTCACAATTATGAATACAAACCTACATAGACGTGGTAGAGAGAGATACATAACTCAACAATATTCAACCTCATTCTCTGATATTAAGTTTTTCACATCCGGATTTACCTCCTTGACATGACCGGCATCGCCGTCCTTATTAAGGACTAAGACTAGCCTCTTAGCTCATGTCATAACATTAATAGGTTGAAAATGTGGAAAAATTTAAAACTTTTAATTACATCTAATTGGAGGTTTACATAGACCTCTACATATACATAATATATTCGTATCGAGTATACATGGACCATTCATATAGGAAGGTTACATAGCCTTCTACTTTTATTGCATATTATTATATATAAAATACCATAGTCATAAAAGTCATCTCGTCTCATACCAACAATTCGGAGTGTATCAAATTTGGGCATAGCCCTTACATCAATCCAACAAGACCACATATAGGTCATACAAAAGTATAATACTCAATTAAAAAGGAAACAAATGAAAGAGTTTTGAACTCATAACAAATCCATAAGCTAGATAGTTGCATTTCCTCGGAAGTTGTGGATCTACCCTACTTTGATAAAATGAAGAATCCAACCCTTCAACAATGTCGCCTTCCAAACTCTTCAACGATCGGAACCTAAAGTGTTGGGTAAAAGGGAAGAAAATGGGGTTAGTACTCCACATGTATTAAGTATGAGACCATATGCACATATAATGTCAAAATATACTAAAAGGGACTTTTAGTCAAAACATGTCATTTTACAAGTTAAAAAGTCTAATACATAACTAAGCAAGTCATACCTATCGACCAAACATGCTTACTAACTCAAACAAGTAATATGTATCCCAACATACTTGAACCCATGATTTACTACAACCTTACCATTAAGGAATGATATCACAAATATGGTTAAGAATTAATCACATCATATTAACCAAGACAACTGCTCATGAATCCTTATCAAGTTAACAAGTGCAATGACCAAGCAAAGCGCCATAACCTTACTCAATCAAGTAACTTCACCAAGAAACCATAACCAATGTCAAACTTCACATAACATAACATTTAGATATACATTTCATCTTATGTTAACAATATAACCCAATACATACTCATAAGTGAAATAACCAACATATAGTATCAACAATGTGCAAGTTCATCATGTGCATATCATATATCATCATAACATAAACATATATAAGACCGTCCTCAAAAGACTCCCTTCAAGGCTAACTAGTACAATGTTTAGGTAAAGTAATATACCCCTACATAGACTAATCTTGACCCCTTCGATTATCCAAGTTAGAGTTCAAGTCCGTTAATTCTTTTTACCATTTGGGAACATCTTTCCCTAACTGATATAGACCACATGAAACAGTGTAGAATCCGGTGTCATAAAACCCTACACCGAAAGAAGGCAAACTACTTGCCAAGGTAGTGCCAAAATATGAAACATAGAAACTACGTGGATCCACTAGTAAGTATTCCTATGGGTGCAACATAGTTCAAGAACTAGGAGATATAGTTGGGACCCTCTTTATGGGTCATGCATTATGATCTCCAATCTCAAGAGTAATGTAGTGTTCCTACCTTCCTTATGTGGGAAGGGACACTTTTCAATCAAGTTCACTCGGTGATAAGCTAGAGTCCCTTTTTAAAATGTCTTTAAGATATTAATTATCAATCATAGCTTAGTTTAGGTCATAGAGTCTACCCCTTGTATAATCTTCATCATCAATAGCTTAATAAGAATTGTTTGAGTATAATTCCTTTCATCACAATTCATATAGGGGAGGTTAATACATTACATAGTATTTCATAATAAGGCACATTGGTATACATCAATATCCTTATAGCATCTACATCTTAATCAAACTCACAAAATAAAGACGTTTCAATTCTACATAATACCATCCTATCAGTCCTAATACAAGACATACTCCAATGTAATATCATAACTTAACTACAATTAATCATAATTAGAAGTAATAATAGAGATTCTAAGACTTACCCAGTCTTCCTCATAGTTCATCATCAAGGTCTTACCATCAACCCACAACTCAACCCTATTATGGAAGTAACATCATCACACAATGATAACAAATAGGATAACAAGGACAGATGCATCTTTATAACACATTTTAACACTAGATCATAGCTTCACACAAGATACATAGGCCAATTTCACAATATACTTCATAATCTAAATCACATCTCAAGAACTGGCATGATAGGCTTATAATTCATATTAATTTATTCATAATAACACCATAGTATAGTAATTTAATCAATAACCAAATCAATTGAATGATCATAATACAATATAGGCCAAGATCACAACATCGGGTTTGGGGTTGAGGATCATGTTCTTCAATTTAGACCAAACCATCAAAAATTAGCATAATAAAGTTAAATACATGTTAATATATTCAATATAACCTAAATAAAATAGAAACAACTTAATTCATAACTTCAATTTTGTAATTGGATGAAACCCATATGAAAACTCAACTTTCAAAATCCATTTTGAAAGAAGCGTTTGAGGAAAGAGTCTCAAAGGTTAATTAGATCCCATACCTTAAAGTTTGATGAAGAATTGATGGTGAATTCTCATCTCTTTCCATATCCCAAACCCTTATCCTTGATGGTCTTCAATTGTCAGTTCAATTAAAGGAGAAAGAAGAGAGAAGGAAAAGTTTATTTTGTGAGTTATAATTAGGTTAATTGGGGTTGAGGCCTTAATTTGGTAATTAAATTAGTTAATTAGTCTCCCATTAATACCTAAATAACACCTAAACCACCTAATTAATAAAATGAGTTAACATTCAAATGTGCAAGAAAATCAACCCTTACAGATGGAACCCCGCCGACGGGCCGTCTGTGAGTCTACAGACTTACCCCCCTCCTTCCTGCACTCCGTCAATGAGTTAAGAGACTTTTCAAGCGAGGGGATTCCTCATCTTGGCTAAGTGTGGGAAAACGGTGTCATCGACACCCCGTCGATGCACACTGCCAGACAGTGTTGCCTCAAACTGCTAGGGTCCTCCTCAAGGGCCCTTGGTTGGTCCTAAAGAGTTGTACCCGGACGTTTCGACCATGAAAAAACTCAAAAAACTATAGACATATTTTTAAAAGTTTTCATAAATTTCCGACTCCTAAAATCTAGTCAAATGGGTTATGGCTCGCTAGTACCTCTTTGAACCAACTTTCGGACGTCATGAACATTCTTGAACGTTTTGGTTCTTATACTTCCTAAATGACCTAAATTCATTAAAATGAACTTAAAAAAGTACTTAGACCTCATTAAATCTATGTTAGGCTTTACGATATGTCTTGAATTTTCAAAGTGTTACAATCCCAATTCCCTTTGAAATCGATCACGCAAACCCTCAACATATCCTCTAGATTTTGAATAGTACGATATTCTTGTCCGTCAGTTTGAAAATGAGAGACAGTACTTAAGTTCACCTTTGGACTCAAACCTTTCTGAAATGATTTCCAGA
Source organism: Solanum lycopersicum (assembly GCF_036512215.1). NCBI lineage: Eukaryota > Viridiplantae > Streptophyta > Magnoliopsida > Solanales > Solanaceae > Solanum > Solanum lycopersicum. Next base: position 32,780,800 of record NC_090802.1, on the reverse strand, counting down.
ATTGTGCAGTAAATTGTGCTCCTCTATTTAAAATAATTGAGACCGAAACTCTATGAAGTCTTACCGCCTCTTGAATGTACAACTTAGCATATTCTCTATCGAATGGGTAGTCTTTACCGAAAAAAAGTGAGATGATTTTGTCATTCTATTAATAATTACTCAAATAGAATCATCATGCCTGCGAGATTTGGGTAAACATGTCCTTTGAGCTATGTTTTTAGCAGTAATATAAAATCACAGAAGAAGTATGTTATAAAAATAGAAGAGCCCGTATATTTTCACAAAAGTATTGAGCATTGAATCGGGGACGAGCATGATTTTAGATAACTCACATCTCCATAAAACCATGCAACCACCAGGGGTAGAAAAGGTCATACTTTTTAGATGAACCTTTTTCACATTAGACTAGTGGATCTATTAGGCAGTTCAGGTCTTTTACCTTTGGTCAAGTATAGGATTCCCTGGCAGCATGAGGTAGATCGATGGACCATTACTATAGCTCTTATGTGATGGTTGTCGATTATAGAAACTCCCATATATGTATTTTTATATGCACGGTTTATTTGTTTTCTTACATACATCACAGAATAAATTGTATCTTTGCACACATACAGAGTTTAAAACATATTTTTAAACAAATTTTCTTTATATTGCACTTGCTTTTAAATTGTTTTATATTGAAATGAGTCTGTTATGTTGAGTTGAGACGGGTATGTTCTTCGGTTTTTTCAGACTATTCCTAACCTATGTCGCTTTAGCATTCCAACTCGCATACTCCTACATTAAATTTACTCAATTTTGTTGTCCTGTATCGTATTATGGTGCAGACGGAGGTAAAGAGTATCGGCATCCAGTGCATCATTGATCCAGTGAGAAATTCAGAGTCAGTTGGTGAGCCTCTTTGCCTTCTTGAAGACTCCTTTTATTGATTTCAATTATATTTTAGTTCATTAGGATGTGGTGAGATTTGTCCAAACATCCATATCAGTTATTAGATGCTTTATAATAGACAGTCATATGTTAGTTTTTTGAGTCTTTGTGCCATTATTCTATTATTAAGACTTAGGTTGCCATTTTTGGCCAAGTTGAATGTTTAATCTTAAAACATTCTCAAATATTTTATTATTCAGTTCAGAAAAGTGTTATTATCTTTATAAATATGCACATTGTCTTCCGCTGAGTTAAGAAAGCCAGCCAAAGGTTTGCTCGGGGCCAGCAATGGTCTCCGAGTGCCAGTCACGTCTAGGGTGTAGGCTCGGGGCGTGACAAAATAGTTATGGGACACGGGTAATCGTCACTTTTCCACTCAGTTCTAATCTTAACTTTCAAGAAATAGTTTCTAATCCTACTCATCTTTGATCATGGAGAAACATAGGTAATTGTCTCTTGTCCTTACTTCATATAAGATGGGTTACATTTTTGTCTTTTACTTAGAAAGCGTGTGTAATATACCCTTGCCTAATCATTAGAATAATTACATAACATTGGTTTATTTTAGGTGAGAAAGTCTTCCAACCCTATAAACATTATCATGTGAGAAAACCTTTCACAACTCATGCTTACATGTGTATATGAGAAATCCTTTCAATCAACACAACATCAGCAACATCATTGATACTTCACTCCCAAAGCATCCTTAAAACATCTAGATAATCTCATGCGAACATGCATAACTCGATAAGTCACCCTTCATAGTTTAAAACCCCCCTTTCATGCATAAATTTCTAGAAAACATGGGTTAGACATGTGTTCATAGACATTAATCATAAATTAATGTAGTTCTATCAATTTATGCTTGATTTCATGTAAAATTCTTTCATAATCCAAATTCATATCACATCGTCATTATTTGGTAAATAGAAATTACATGGGTTCATGGGGAATCATCACAAAATAATAGAATTTCATCAATTCATGAATAAGAGATCATAATTCTATCAATTAAATCAATAATCAAAAGAACCAACAATATAAAAGAAAAGTCTAACTCAGTTGGGGAGTTCTAACTTTGAAAATAGGAGAATTTGGGAACACCATGAACGGAAGGAATACAGGGATGAAAATTATCATACCTCAAGGCATATTCTTTATCTTCAATGGAAGAATGAAGACTCTACTTGAAATCCTCGGTTGAATACTGCCTACCTTTGACCTACGGGCCTTGATCGAAGTCCATGGTTTGACAGAAGCTCCGTCATACACTCCCGTGCCTCCATTAAAGATTGAATTTTGAGGACATGATCTATGGGCCTCAATCCATGGACTGTAGACCAAATAGTGGTCCACTGATCCAGGTAGTGTCTCATAGTAATCTAAGCCTGTTTGGATGGCCAATCTACATCCCATACCTACGCTTACTGGTTCACTCCTTGTCCGTGTTTATTGACCTCCATCGAATGGCACCAGAAACTTCTGAAAACTACTATGTTTCCCTTTTTCAAATTCAAAGTATTACATTATCTCCCTCTTGGTGATCATTCATCCTCGAATGAGATTCAAGACATCATAAGGAAGATAGAAACTAGACATAGTAGCACATCAAGCATGCAAATTATAAGAATACACATATCCAATGAGGGAAACACCATCTCCAAGCTAAGAACATGTTCAATCATCATATCATGAAGTCTACATGCAACTCATGCTCAAATGTGCATAAACATGTACAAATCAATCATGTTGACTCATTGTCTTAAAACTTAAGATTTTTTGTAAATCATGCATAGTAAGGAAATCATAGAAACATTTTAGACACCAAATATTAAACCATGAGGAACTGATTATCTCAACCTAGAGTACGGGTAGAAGGAAAAAGATGAGGATATCGGGACAACATATTAGCCTCGGTCTCGGCCTCCCAAGTAGCACCCTCTACTAACTGTTTCTATCTTTATTCTCAGATAAGTTTTTCCCTAGTAAAAACAACAATAAAAAAATTACAATGTAAGAGTAATTGTGAATTACAAACTTAATGTCTATATTGTAATACATTTTCTTCTTTCCTTAGTTTGTATTATACTTTCAAATGACCATTTGGAATCCAAAGATTTGATAGTGTAAAATTCTCAAATACTTTCAAATTTTACATATTTAATTTTGATTTAAAAAATAAATTATTTCCAACAAAGTGTTTGGTCTTGGACATGTTCAAAAGTGTTAGTCGAGGTCAGCTTGTTGAACAATTTGTGAGTTGATGTATCGATGAGTTTATTAGTCACGTCATTAAATATGGTAAATTATAGTCTCTACTCCTATCTTTTACTTTTATGTGTATTTTGTCCCTACGTTTAGACAGTAAGTTCAAATAATTCACAACATATACAAATCAAATTCACAGTCCTTCACGTAGCCTTACTTCACCAAAGGAAAGTTGCAATCTTTATTTCAATTATGACATTGATGGATACTATTTGTAGGTTCATCTTATTCGAACACACATTATAGTATCCCCAGACGCTTCACATTAGGTAATTTATTATTTATTCGAACTATGCAGAAAAAATAAATTAATAATTAAACAATTCTCTTGTAAGGAGATAACAAACTAAAGATACTCAAAATGAAATGAGTGACTTATAAATCCGCAAGAATGTGAATGTCATTATTTTTCAACTTTGAGTCAGTGATCTTCATATCATAGATTCCATATAAACAACCAACCACATCTACGACTTGCCGAGAATAGCAGAAGAAAAGTATAATTGGGGAATCTCTGCTAGCACAAGATCATTGACTAACATCGGAAGCTTCAACTAAAGAAGAGGAAGCTAGAAATGAGAACTTGTTTAAGAAGAATACTCTTTTATTAGGTTGTTCTTGGTTTTGTTGGGTTGCTTACAAATGTACAAGACCACCCAGATTTATACTTGTTCATGGATGGTTCTAGAAATTCTTGTAAAGACTTCTACAAAGAAAATTCTAGTGAAACTTTATCTCCAAGATATCTAGATATTTTTTATCCTAGATATTTTCCTACACTATTCTAAAAACATTACTAGAAAAATATATCATATTCCCAAAAAATCAACTATAACTTCTTACACACACCCTTAAAGTGATTTTTTAAAAAACACTACCCCACACTTGTCGCAGAAGAACTCAGTCAAAGTTTTGAGCTACGTCTTGGTGAAAATCACAATATTTTCTTCCGGACTCCTCTTGCTTCATCAAATTATAAAGATTTTAGTTTATCAAATGGTTCATGTAAATTATCTCCTTGTTGGGTTTCTGAATTCCCCTTTTTGTTAGCCTCCCTACAGTTGTACCAATTGGAGATACATCTATGATAGACAAGTTTGGAATTCTGATGCTCAAAATTTTGGTACACGCTTCTTCTGATGCAACTCCATAATATTGAGAGGTTACATTAGTATTAGCCTCTTCATCTGAGTCAGTGATGATTTTGTAATCTATTTCTTGTGAAGCCTTCACACCATAGTAGGATACACCATCAGATTTCCTTTCGATCTCTTCAATTACATGTTTATCAGTTTTATAAGTTTTGAAAGTTATATCGTCTATCGCTTCGCCTGAAATTTGGCCTTCAAGGTCGGCTTCCCCACTATTTGTTCAATATTTTCTCCATTTGCTTCCAATATTTGATCTAATCAAATGACTAAACTCGATATGGCTGACGATTGATTACAGACATCAACTTGCCATACATCTTCCTCAATACTTTATCCATAAAGGTCACCATCGACATATATATCTCTAGGCACTCCTAGTTCAGAATCTATTTCCTTGATTTCTTCAATGGAAGCTACCATATCACCACTTGGACCATCCTTAAAAATTTCTTGCTTCGTTCCGACAACATCAACTTCTTGCTTCTCCAAGTGATCGGCTATATTATATTTTAAATCCTCAATTCGACCTATTTCAAGATTGATGGAAATTATGGCATCTATTGATCGAGCATCAACTACTAAACACTTTTTCCACTATTCTTTTTCTTCTACAACTTTTTTATCCATATTCCTCTCCTTGGCTCGGCAATATAATTTTTATATGCCCTATTTCTCCACAACGATAACATCTTAGAGATTTCTTACCATTATAGTTAGAAAACTCTTCCTTCTCTTTAGGTGAGCATGATCCACCTGAGGAACGAGAGTGTAGCATATCTCATGTTTTTCTTTTAAAGTTCCTCTTGTTGGCTACAAGAGAATTTTCTTCTCCTTTGATAAATACTCTAGCCAACTACTTGTCTAGTAATTTTGTGACGACAACAAATTTTCAAATTCCTCCAAGGATAATTGTTGAGTCCATCTTTGATCGACGTCACAAATGGAATATATTCAGGTTTTAAGCCACGAATAAGTATTCTTTTCATTCGTGCTTCAGAAATAGGCTCTTCCGAATTAAACAAAGATATCTCATCACATAAGTTCATAATCTTCAAAAAGTTCTCAGCGATAGAAAGGTTACCTTGAGTAATGTTAGCCAATTTATTCTCCAATATTTGTAGTCGATCTTCATTCTTCTTGTTTAACAAGCGATCGAGGGTCCTCCATATTCAAGGAGCTGATTTACACTTTACAATGTGATCAAATAAGTTGTAGGAGACTGTCCTCTTCAAAATAAACTTCGCCTTCGCATTAACCTGCTTCCTTTTCCTGTATGCACTACTATATCCCGGTCCATCAGCAGGAGGACTTGTGTCATTCCTATTAACAACATCCCACAAATGCTCTCCCACAAGTTATGATTCCATACATGTCTTCCATACCTTATAATTAGACTAATTCAACAACTCTATCCCAAGTCCATTAACAAGACCGTTAAAATCCATCTACTCAAAATAGTTCAATCTACCACCAATCCGATCTTAAAATAACACCCGCAAACCAATCCACGGCTATAGCTCTGATACCATGTCGAGAAAAGCAGAAATAAGTATAATTGACGAACTTTCTGCTAGCACAAGATCGTTAACTAAGATTTGAAGATTCAACTAAAGAAGAGGAACCTTGAAATGAGAATTTATTTAAGAAGAATACTCTTTTATTAAGTTGTTCTTGGTTTGCTTGGGTTGCGTACAAATGTACAAGACCACCCATATTTATACTTATTCATGGATGGTTCTAGAAATTCTTCTAGAGACTTCTACAAAGAAAATTCTAGTGAAACTTTATCTTCGAGATATCTAGAAATTATCGTACGCAATTCTAGAAACATTACTAGAACAATCTATCATATTCCAAAAAATAAAGTTTAACTTTTTCACACGACTAATGTAGAAGATGTTTACATAAAAATAATGTGGATGTTTAAATTATTTCAGGAAAAAAATATCCACATTATTTTTAACACTGATACGATCGTGTTGTTCACCCTTGAGCCAATCATTTCTAGATTAATAAATTGAAAATCGTTTATACGATTTTCAACAAGTTCAAATTAATTATTGATCGCAGATTAGGCTGATAAAATAATTTTCAAAAAGTTTTCAATCTGTCAACATCTCTTAATGTTTTAACAGCATTGAAGTTCTTGATGATAAATCTATAACATTCACTTAACTTGATTTTTACTAATTATATCATGCATGAAGTTGCCCTGATAGAAGAAAATAATAAGCAATTTGAAAATGGAAACTTTTCAAAAATAATATGTATTTGAAAAATATAAGAATCAATACAACGAGTACCTTTTCATCAATAAACATCATATCCATATTGATCAGCTCGTAATTTTTCTTAGGATTAATGGCATCCCACATTGTATTAAGTCTAACTCTTTCCATCAAATCATTTATATCAGAAATCAATCCTTTAAAAAAAGAATTCGTCATTATATGAACCCAATTAAAAGGTATATAGAAAATGTAAATTTTGAATATGGAAATAATTCACTAACAATCAATGCATACTAAAAAAATTGGAATATGAAAAGGACCAGAAGAATAACAGTGTAGTTATTAGGAAGACGGATGAATGAATTTTATGAAAACGTACCTCGGGAACCTGAAATAGAGAAGCTTAGAAGGAATACACATAATATGTTTGGACAAAAAAGAATGACCTCCTTACATATTCAATTGGGTCATTATGGACATGTATGTAGGTTGTTCTTTAGTGTATACATTTAACATGTTGATATTATTTGATTAAATGGATGACACGTGGATTTGATCTAAATAATTATATTGTGTTGCCTTTTTTTAAAGTCATCTATTTACATATTTTATGGGGAGAAATGATAAGAAAAAAAAATGCAAATGGTAGCCTTAGAGAGATGTAGGTAATGTTCAAGCGACTACAGCACAAGCAAAGGAGGTTATCATTAAAATGAGTAGTATAGTTAAAGAGCATTGTACCTGGTATGAGTAAGGATATCGTAGAGTGCGTTACTTTCTATTGGAAAATTTTTATAAGTGTGCAGAAGATTGCTGGAAGAGACTGGAAGTTAGTGAGAACGAAATAAGAGGTGTAGTGGTTGTAGAGCGTAGTGTGCAGAAGAAGACATGTAAATTAAAGTGTTGTCGATTCTAAGTAGTTGTGTCATTGATGAGGCGGTGTGATTGTTAGCTGGCGAAACAACACCACAATGATTGGGTTGAAGTGACACTTGATGGTTTTTAATGGGACAGGCATTTTGGGGAATATATTAAACCAAAAAGAGTTTTCTGGATGGTGGTAGTGCCACGTAGGAGACACTAAGATCATATATATATATATATATATATATATATATGTGTGTGTATATATATATATATATATTGAAATACTATAATTGAGGAATAACCACAATTTCATAAAGTCAATCCTCAATCCATAATGTGGAACTTCTAAATTCTCAATGATACAATAAAGATATATGACATTTGTTATAGTATCATTGAGAAATAACTAGACATTCAGGAAAAATTGCACAAATACTGACTGTTATTATCATAGTTAGAGTTGTCGAAATGGGCCAGCCCAGTCCTATCCCTCTCAAGCCTCGCGGGACAAAAAATTGAAAGGTTAGGGGATGCCGGCCCTTCATTTCAAAAGGTTGTACAATGGTCAAGTCGTCCCAACCCTTAAAGGGTGCAGAGTGAGACAGGCCAGTCCTTTTTAACGTAAAAATATAATCCAGTCATAAATATTTAAAGAAAAAAATAATCTCTTAAGTAAGTAATAACTGAAAAACAAACTACTAAACTAAAGAACACTTCTGACTAAAACTTTAGCTAGCAATACATAATTATGCGAAGTATTTTGTTAAATAAAATCAAGAAACTAATTAATTATTCAACCCATAAATTCTATCACATATAATATAAATAGTGTTTACTATCCAAGACTTATATTCAAAACTAAATAATAAAGAAAGTCGTGAGGTAAGCTCCTTAGAAAAACTCCACAAAAACTTATTACGTATTTAACACCAATGTATCATCTTCGTCAAGAACATTTAGATCCTCATGTGATAAACTTTCCTTAACATCTTTTATTCCATCTCCATATGTATTCATGTCCAATATATTTTAGTTAAGTGTTAAGAAATAAGAAAACCTTAAAAACTAATAATAAAAAATTTTCATTAAAAAAATATTACCACTTTGATCTTGGATAAATCTGTGCAACCAATTTTGAGTACAATCAATGTTTGAATTGTTGATTCTGATGCTACACTTGTAATCGAAATACTAAGTACATCACGTGCCATCACAGAAAGGTTGGGACATTTTTAGAATAGTCATTCCAATACATGATCACATCAATTTCTTTGAACTTCTCAAGATCTAGCTTTGATTCCTCTAGATAAAGACCCAATTCCGATCTTCCATCATTAGAAATAGATTCATTCTCAAATGCTTTAAACTCTAACAAGTAGAAGGTAGATTGAAATAAGGAAATTCATATAACAATTAATAACAATGACAAATACTACCATTACTACTACTACTACATAGTGTACTACTACTACATATGTACAACTAGTCTATTATTGTTACAACAGTACTACTATTACAACCATAGTTTAAGTACTACTACAATTTGTATTAATACTAATAATACAAAAAATAAGAAGAAATAGAGATATAAATAGAAATACTCAATTTACATCAAAATAAAATTACTTATGTCTAATATTTTTATTCCCTTTTTCTTGAATTTACTTCTTTGTTCACTTCATGTATCCAGAGCATTAGAAGAATCACTTGAAGCATTTTTCTTAATTACATAATGATCAGAGCTTGTATAACTTATTATTCACGTCTTGTATATTGTCTCAGGAAGAATAAGGATCCAACTTAGTGTAATACAACTTTAAAACTTGCAATTTCATGCGACGATCAAGGATTGCTCCAAATACAAGTACTACACTATATAAATACCAATATTTCTTAAACTTTTCATGAATTTTTGTAGCCATTTCCTTAATAACATCATCCTCATTATTAAAATTCTCTTTGAGAATACATTCAATTCTCCATATTCGCATAAAATATAAGTTGAAATTTGGATAACTTAAACCAGAATTTAAGTTAGTTGTCGCACAAAAAGTCTTCAAGAATAGATATATTTTCTCCGCCCTTCTCCATTAATAGAATGTAGGACAATAAGCATATTTTATTTCAATAAAATGTAGGCTATCAAAATCCTTTTCATACTAAAGTGCAATATCAAACGTCAGACATGTTGAATTCCAGCTAGTTGACATATCCAAACGTAAATCAAGATTGGTTTTAATTTCAACTTTCTTAACACGCTGCTTAAACTTTTGCATTCTCCCATCCAATCCTTTAACATGCTTAACACTTTCTCTAATTTCAAATAAAGAATCACAAACTGTTTTTAAACCTTATTGCACAATCAAGTTCAAAATATAAGCAGAACATCTCACGAGAAAGAACTAGCCATCACATAACAAACTCTTTTGTAATATAAGATGCCCTTTCAAAATATCTTCTAAGCAATTATTGACAGTGTCATTATCCAAAGTGACTGCAAATACCTTCTTATCCATTCCCCATTCTTTCAAACAATCATATATAGTAGTAGCTAATTCAACTTCAGTTGAGGTGGATACATACGACAAAAATTTAAAATTTAGATACTAGACTCCAATTTTCATCAACAAATGAGCAGTTAAACAAATATATCCCTCAGAATTAGAAGTCCAACCATCAGAAATCAAACATATCCTATGTCACACCCCCATTTTTCCCTCAAAACGAATATCTTGAAGGAAAAAGATTTTTTTTCAATTAAAGTGACATTTCGAAAAGGGATTAGTCTATAATCAGAGTAGTCACTTGGAATTGAGTTATGGTGTTCCAAGTCACCTAATTGTTTAATCCCTAATCAAAAGGAAATGACTCTTTGTTTAGTCTGCAAACCAGAAACTCGGGTAAGGAATTTTGTTGACCGGGGGGAAGGTATGAGCATCCCTCGAGTCCCGTGGTTTTAGCACAGTCGCTTTATTGACCTCTATGACTTAAAACTAGTTTTTGAATATTCTATTATTAAAAAAATGTATTTATCCTCATTCTTTGATTTATCTTTAACATATTTAATACTATCCTATTTTTATAAGCATGTGAAGTTTTTATACATTATTATTATTATTTATTTATTTATTTATTTTATTCTTTCAACATTTGTTTGCTTCTTAATTTCTCTTTTTTATTTTTTATATTTTTTATTTTTATTTTTTTATATTGTAGATTTGTTCCTCTTTCTTATTTCTTTTTGTACTAATTTTTCACATTTTTTCTTGTTTAACTTTTCTTATATTTTTTTAGTTTTACATTGATTTTTCTTATTTTCCTTTTCTTACTCTTTTTAATAGTTTCATTTTTCTTTAATGATAATAATAAAATATTTTATTATATTTTTAACACTATACTTTTTGTTTCTTTTCATTTTTAAAGTATTTTTTTATTATATTTATTTTTTCCTATACATTTTTTCCATTCTTTTTATTATATTTTTAATTTTTTTATTCTTTTGATAATTCGAACGTTCTTTCTCCACTACTTCATTTCTTTTCTTTTCTTTTCTTTTCAAAACTTCTACCTTTTATTTATTGTTATTTTGATGTACTTTCAACTTTTTGCCTTTCTTTTTAATTATTTCAATTTTTTTATCTTTTAAATTCCCTTTTTCGCCATTAAAATGAGAAATCTACGAAATAAAATTAACATCTTTAGACAATGAATTTTTATCATTTATTATTCTCATCATTTCAATTTATTAAGACATAACTACACATATTATCATTAATGAACTTTGAAATTAAGACTAGACTTGTACAACAGTGTTACATAATGGGAATTAAATATGATTTGTTTAAGCAGGAAATTAATAAGTTTGTTATAACATTTTCTCTCACTAAATCTACCATATAAAAGACCAAAAAATAAAGTGGATATAAAGAAAATAAACATATTTCGAATTAAAACGTAATGATTTAACCACATGTGAAATTTTACAACTTCACTGTATAACAACTAATGCTTATATAATCATGATATTAAATTATACAATAAAATGAAATTGTACCTCTATCGAAAATTCCACAAAAAGAAAACAATCTGAATAATGAACTAAGAACTTGAAACCACGAAGGTGAACCTTAACCTCAAGTTGTTTATGAGCAAAATATATATAATATGTGAGGGTGAAACTTTTTTTTTTTGCGTGTGTTTTGGATTCTCGGATTTTTCTTTGTTTTCTGATTTAGATTTTTTTTCCCTCCTCGCTATCATTTATTATTTTTCCCCTTTTTTTCAATCTGTCCGTGTGTGTATGTATAGTCATGTAGGTGGTGTAGTATTGTGTTCGTGTGTGCAGGTGGGTAATGGGAAGTGGGAAAAGTGGGCGATAATGGGAGTGGTTTTTCTTTTATATATAAAAATCATAATCATATAATTATTAATTGTTTTGAATGAAAAAAAAATAAAACTAAAAGGCTAATTAAAAAATATAATTGTGAAATATTAGTTTATTTATCAAACTTAAATAATATATATATATATATATATATATATATATATATATATATATATATATATATCTTTTTCTTATGTAAACCCGGTGTGTTATCTAAGACTTTTAACTAGTCCAATGGAAATCTCCTCTATTCCTCTGATGTCTCCAAGCCACCATAATAGAATAGATAGGCGAAGCAGTCAATAGCAGTCTGTTCTCGCCTATCGATAGATAGCAGGTTGCTTCCAAGCTCAAACCATTTGAAACGGAATTGCTACTTTTTTCTTGTTATTGATAGAGTGGTATTCTCCGCCCCTGCCAAATAAAGTAGCGGGGGAGAACTGGAAGAGAGAAGAAAAAAGAGCAAAGGATTGACAAGTCTAATGGGGAAAGAATGGCTGACAGGTTGACTGCCTTCGATAGACGAAAAAAACCCAAGCGCTCTAACCTAACCCCCAGGGCGGACCCCAAACAAAAGGCGCTAGACGGACTAAGGGCAAGAGAGATAAAGAAAGCAGCTGGCCCTATGTGTAAAACCTTGTCGCGGGAGAGTCTTTCTCCAATGAGAATAAAGAATTTTTTGCGAAAGACAAGAAAACAACTCGCCCTTTGACACCAAGGGATAAGAGCTGATTGTTGGCGATGACTTGGTGAAGGGAATATATGAGAGAAGGTTCTCGAACCGGGTTACGACCAACGCGGAACCAACGAGTTCAGTCAAACAAGGTAACGAGTCTAAGGGAAGGATCAAGCTTGAAAGGAATGGATGGGCGTAGGCTTAATAGTGAACGCAGACCTTCCTACATATAGATATGAGATCAATGACTTAAATAGAAGAAAGATGTCGAGAGAAAGTCTTAGCCCTTAAAATGCGTTGCAAAGAGAGATCGAAGACGAGGATTTTCTGACGCAGTGCGGCCACTGGATGGAAAAGACAGATAAAGGAACAACCCACCGGAAGGGCATACCTAGGGCTGGCAGGGGAACCGAGTCATCCCGCCCCGGCCCGCGTCCCGTCCCGACCCGCCCTGAAACCGGCCCATCCCCTAGGTTTTAAAGGGTTTAAGGGATGGGGGATGAAAGGACCGGTCAGGGGCCAGTTCACCCCTGCGTCCCGGTCGACCCAGCCCGGTCCCGGCCCAGTTGAACCGGCAGGTTCGCGGGATCCCCCCCCCCCCCAATTTTTTTATTTTTTTAAAAAATTTTAAAAATGTATCGTTACTATCCGTTGGGGAAACGGCTAGTGGACCCCCCCCCCCTCAACGGATTTATGCCTCTTTTTGACTTCCCAAACACCCCCTACCACCCCCCTACTTTTAAAACATTATTTTAAACCCTCAAGTTATTATAATTACATTTTAACCCATTTTTAATACTATAAATACACCTATCCTCTACTATTTCTTACAAAATCATCTACTCTGATTTCTCTCATCTATTTTCTATATTCAATCAACTCTCAACACTCAAGTGTCAATCTTAATATCTATTCAATTTTAATTCTCATATTATTAGAATCCATATATTTCAATTTTCAATTCAAAATTTTCATATTTTATCAATAAATATAATTATCTTATCTCATATTTGTTATCAAGTATTGGCTTGGAGTTACAAATTACAAGTTACAACAAATCACAAGCTTCAACAATCGGTTTTACGTCTGCCTTAATTTAACGCAGACGTTTGGTACATTCATTTCATAATATATATATTTAATTAAGTATGAGTTCTAGCAAAAAAATAGTGGTAAAGGAAAAGAGAAAGCACAAGATAACGAAGAAAGTAGACTTTTTAAATTATTTAATTTTGGTAAAAAAATAGTAGTAAAAGTGGTTGTACTTCATCTAAATCAATGAGTAGAGTTAGATTTAATATAAATGATTCTACTTATGTTGATGATACTCCTTATAATATTGATTCAAATGTTCAACTTGATCACGAAAGTTTAGAACGACGTTATGGTAATATTAATTCTAATGTTGATGAAAATTCAGGTGAAGAATTAGAAGCTGATTTGGGAGAAGAGGAGTTAGATGAAACACCTACTAGTCCGGTGATAGAAGTTCCAAATGAGACTATCAATTTACCGGAGCAAAATTTTGGACATCCACCCCTTATACCTCCCACAAGGGAGAAGGTGAAGTATCAACGACCTAAAACTTCTATTGTGTGGCAATTTATGACTTTTGATAAAGAAAATAGTGTTGCTATTTGTAATAAGTGTAAGCAAGCTTTTAAACATAAACAAGTTGGGGGTCAAGGTGGAACGGGGGGATTAAATAGACATTTGTTATCTTGTGTGCCGATTCAATATAAAGAAGCTAAAGCATTAGCCAATAGAAAAAAGGGAATTTCAATTAATGAATTAGATATTACAGGTAATGCATCGATAGGGGCTTCTAACATGGTTCAAGGAACATTAGATCCTTTTAACCCCGCTGGTTCAATAACACAACTTAAATATAATTAGGAATTAGATCGGGAAAATTTAGCTAAAATAGTTTCTGTTTGTGGTTTGCCTTATAGTTTTCCTTCAAATCCCGGTTTTGTCGAATATATTCAACAAACTTATAATCCGGATTGTAGAGGCTTTTCAAGAAATACTGTCAAAACTGATGTTTTTGAATATCAAGGTAAGCATTGTCAATTTCTTCGTTGTCTATTTAGCATATTAGATAGTAGAGTGTCTATTACTTCGGACATGGGTCATAGTGTTAATGGAAATGATTATTTAACTGTAATTGCACATTGGATTGATTATAATTGGAATTTGCAAAAAAGAATTATATGTTATAAACTATGTATACAAAAAAAAACTGGTGCATATTTAGCTACAAATATTTTAAGTGTTTTAGATTATAACATGATTATAGATAAAATAATGTTTGTCGCATTAGATAATGCATCTAATAATACAAATGCTGCTAACATGTTAAAAGTTAGATTATGTCCAATTGACAATAAAGTTTTTCATGTTAGATGTGTTTCACATATATTAAATTTAGTTGTACAAGATGGTATTTCATTATTTGATTGTGGTAGCGTAAAAGTTGAATATGTTGTTACCTGGATTTTTCATACAAACAATGCTGCTAGAATTAGAGAATTTAATGAGTGTTGTTCACTATGTGAATTGTCAACTAGAAAAATTCCAAAACATATTAAAACAAGGTGGAATTCTCTTTACGAAATGCTTTCGGTTGTTTATAAATATAGAAGACCCATACAAATGGTTTTTAATGATCATAATACTAACCCATTAGATAGAATTTGTGATGAAGATTGGGAAGAAACTAAAGAACTATTACAATTTTTAAGACTTTTTTATGATACTACTACCATGTTTTCGGGAATTTATTATCCTACTATTTTATCCGTATTAATAAATATTTGTGCTCTTTCAATTCAATTTTCTAAATATAAAAAAAATCACTTTAGAGTTGCAATTGAAGGTATGATTGAAAAATTTTAAAAATATTTTTTTCCTATTCCTCAAGTTTTTTTAACGGCTACTTTACTACATCCTGCTTATAAATTACAAGGTGTGAAAGGCCTTGTCGACACTTTTTATGAAACTTTAGAAATTTTACCGGAATAAAATCCAGATTGTGAAACGTGTAAGTCTAGCATAAAAATAGAAGCAAAAGTTTTGTATGAAAAATATAGAACTAGTGAAAATTTTGAAGGATAAGTTGGTCAAACTTCTAATGTTGAGATTGATTTGTCAGTTCCAATTTCTTGTTATATGCGAGGTTTTCTTGGTCTTAATTCTACCAACTGTGATGATTTTGAAGAATATCTTAATCAATCTTTAGAAAACTTGGAAATCAAAGATGACAATGAAGATTTATTAGGATGGTGGAGTAGACGAAGCGATGCATTTCCAACTTTGAGCAAAATGGTTTGTGATGTTCTAGCTATTCAAGCTTCATCAGTTGCATCAGAGGCTGCTTTCAGTGTGGCATGGTTTCAAATCGGTGATCATAGATATTCATTGGCGGAAGACAGTTTGGAAACAACAGTTTTATTTAGAGACTGGTGCAATGCCGAAAGGAGGAATAACAATTTGCCAAACTTAAGTAAAAAACAAGAAACTTGGATCAAAACTTGTATTGAATGCAGTGATGATGAATTAGAGGCACAAGAATTTCTAACAAGTTTGCCAAAACCGGATGATGTCACCATCGATATGATGCGACAATTAGAATTAAATTTTAAAGGAGAAAACAGATATTATTAGATTACATTCGAGAACTAATTTAAACAGAACCCTTCCTAGAAGGTGGCTGCGTAAAATTAGTTACTCATCTAATATCTGTAACAAATATTAGTTTTACGTATGAGAACTTATTGAAACAGAACTCTTCCTAGAAGGTGGTTGCGTAGATTAGTTACTCCACTAATATTTGTTAATTGTAAGCTGTAACTTATAAGTTCTATTGAATAACTTTGAAGGTTTTAACTTTTGTTCAAGTTTTTTTTATACAATTATTGTTTTGAATTTTAATTTTAATATATACAATTAAATATATATACTAAAGTACTAAACTAATTTTAAAATACTTAATTTAAAGTTTACAATTTACATTACTTTAAAATATTTAAATTACAAATTTAAACTTCTCAAATTTGAAATTTAAAACTTTAAAGTTGAAACTTGAAATTTAAAAAATGAATCTTAAAATTTGATAATTGAAACTTTAAATTAGAAAATTTATTTTGATATTTGAAAATCAAAAATTAAATTTAAAATTTATTAGCTAAAGACATATCATTTCAATAAAAATATATAAATATTTTTTTAAAAAAAAGAATCCCCCGTCCCATGCCGTCCCGTCCCGTCCTGTCCCGTCCCCAAAATCCCATCCCATCCCATATATATTGTGGGACGGGACGGGACCTATTTTCGTCCCCCCAATCTCAGTCCCCCCAATCCCAGTCCCGTGCGAAATCCCCCCTCCCCGTCCCCCGTCCCGTCCCGTCCCCCTTCGTCCCGTCTCCCAGACCCCTTCTCCATCCCCTTGCCAGCCCTAGGCATACCTCAAGGGGCACCATCTCCCCCTGCAAAGATCTATCTGCGCGAAGCCGACCTATGGATAGAAAGAAAGATATAGGAAAGGAAAATGAAAGAAGAAATCCAAATTTGCTTTGGGAGTGTGAGATAGGCAGATGGGGAGTACGCAGCCGAACAACCGCTTGTGTTTCCAACAGTGATAGCTGAACTAATCAGATGGGCTGCCCGGAACCTGGAGCTGACATTTAAATCGGGAACCAACATCGGGTCTCGGCTATCCTAAAAACGCAGACTGAAGCGAAAGATCACAAAATGCAACACAACAAAGGGGTCAATAGACCGTAGCTTGCGTGAAGGAAGAAGCTAATCAATCAGAATTGAGACAGGGAGGAGAGGCGAAAGAGAGATTTTCGAGCCTGCAAGCAACAAGCAACAACAGCTTTTCCGCCGTTGCGCGCTAGCTTGTAGTTTAGGGGTATAGTAGGGGTGCCCCTTTATCAAACTTTTCTATTATATAAGGTAAGCTTTTTGGAACCCTAGTTTTGGAGTTTTCCCCAACCAACCTATACCTTACTAATAAAAAAGGGCTTCCTTTTTTCAGCTGCATTCTACTGCCGCATAAACAATGGATCCGCTGGGCTGGATGAGCAACCTTCTATCTGGGCTCTATACCAATAGTAGAGTGGCTTTCTACTTTAAATCATAAAAGGAAGATTGAGAAATGCAAAGGATAAAGGAGTTGTCCCCCCATCTCTGGTAACCCGCCGCCCCATATGTAGAAAAAGAAGGAGCGGAGAAGGAAGAATAACCGTTTTACTTTGGCATATGAGGTGGCGGGTTTGTCTAGATAACATAATGGAAATGTATCGGACTGCAAATCCTGGAATGACGGTTCGACCCCATCCTTGTCCTCGAGGTGTGGTGAGCAGCATGGAACTTGTTTTAGTCAAATGGCATAGTATTAGGGTAGGAGGCTTTCCTTTGTTATAGAAATCTACAGACAAGATTCTGTAACTTCAAAACCAAGGAAATGAAAGATGAGAAGGAGCTCTTTACGTTACGGTTCAATAGAATGAATTCGATAAGGGTAGAATAGGCCCTATGATCGATCGAAGGTGATGTGCCTCTTGAACTCAAATCTATCAGACCTTCAATCCATCTTTTTCCAGCCAGCTCATAACAAAATGTTAGACCAAGGTTGACACAACCGAATTGGTTGAGGAAAAGGAACCCCCAACGACCAAGCACTTCCGCCCCCAAAAGTGGAGACCGAAGAACCACCAGGTTGTCGAGGACACGTCTGAAGAGGAGGCGGGGGCCCTCTAAGTTTACCACCCTACCCACTAATGTACTATGAGGGGGGAAGGCTAACGGGAACCGACCAAAAACCCGAACCCCTTGAGTGACCCCTTCATAGTCCATTCATTAAGGTTGGGGATGGCTGGAACCAATCAAAAGTGCAAATCCCGCAAGCGAAGCCATGAAACGGACCGCAGCGCAACGACTAGGACTCGTGTCGGAGGAGTTTTGAGCGTGAGCTAACACTCATGAAGCGGCAAGGACCCGCAACTCTCGAAGGGACCACCAACCGCCCGAATCACTGTAGCAAACCCTCTCTTTACTCAATGGATAGCGCTTATTCTCTTTCAATCAACAAAATGAGAAATAGGGGAGAAATAAAAAAAAGAGGTCTTTATTGAAGAGTCTTTGTACCTGAAATAGGACTAATGCAGATCCAAAAGAATGATCTGGGCTTTTGAAAAGATGAAGATGCAAGGGGTAAAAAGACAGTCTTTTGAACAACCAAGCTAAAATAAGGAATCTAGATCGCGCCCACTTAGAGCAGATGGAGATTCTCGGACGGAGAAAAGCGGCACTCGACATCTATTAAACAAGACCAAGAACAAAGCCATACCATTCCCTCGGGAGAAAGTAGTGATGATTGCCATGAATGCTGCCCTCGAGGACATGTACAAGAAGGTCTTTGCCGATTCTTATCAACATGGTGCATCTCTTAGGAGAGGGGCGTGAAAAGTTGAGACTTTGACCTTAGGGATCAATTGATAGACATTTTTCTTGAGGAAGAGAATCCAGGATGAACGCTTTTTTTCATTCGCTATGCGCTGACTGGATGCGTATTGGTGTGATCAATCGATGGATGGGGGAATTGCGTGAATGATGAGACCGGCCTAACCTAAAGTCAAGGATCTTCCCTCTCTTGATGGAGAATCTTGATTTACTGACACTAGGAACCGATTTGGAGAAAGAAGAAGCATGGCATGAGATAGGCGGCGGAGAAATTTCCGATAGCGAATTACTTGACTCGATGAATAGAGGGAGAGCCCGCCAACTCAAGCATGAAATCAATATTGAGTCAACAATCATCGAGAGGGGTACCACCAAGAGAGATCGAGACCAGCCCCTTGTATAGTTATAGGGTTCCAAACCTACGCTTCTTCAAATATCCCATAAATCTAAATAAAGTAGGGACTTCAAAGCTTGACTAAGAAGGGAGAAATTTGACTTTGAGAAAGAAATAGGGGAGCCCTATCTGAAATCAAAAAACAGTGCTAACGATCAAGAAAGGGACCCTTACTATAGATAGGGAATTAGCGCTTTACTAATAACAAACATATATAGGGCTTACTTTTTTCTGCTTGATCGGAATCGATTCTATGATTGAATAGCAGAAGTGCTACTTATTAGTAGAAACTCAGAGAGACAGACAGAGAGGGGACTCTTTCATACCTGCTAACTCCTAGGATGAGAAGTAGGTCCGTTGTTTTTGGCAAGAAGAGTTCCAGGCTTTGTTGCCCCTCGTTAAAGTTATTCTACTTAGCAAACTGGCAGGACACGGAGATCTATTGATCAATATGAATCTCGAGAGTGGATGGTTGATCACCGCCTCCTTGTCCTGGGGGCTCTCCGGCCAGGGACGGGCTTGCTAGCGTAACCCTTTCTCCCGGTGTATGTGAAAAAGAGTGACGAACTCATTTTTCTTTTGTCATAAGTTGGTCCAAAGAACGAGAGTCGACTTCCAACATTAAGTCTGTTGTTCTTCAGTAGCTCAGTGGTAGAGTGGTCGGCTGTTAACCGATTGGTCGTAGGTTCGAATCCTACTTGGGGAGATTTTTTAGTTATCACCTTTCTGACCTAGCGCATGCCTCCGGTGGTGTCCTTCTCCTCTCTCTCTAAACTAGCAGAATCGTGGGACATCAAAATCTGTAAGTTGATTGTTGGTTTTTATTCCTCACTCTCGTTTAGGTTAACTTGGTTCGTTCCATTCTTAGGGAAAGATCCACTGGAAAGACTAGAGTAGTATCTTCATTAGCCTGAAGTAATTAGTCTCCACTAGCGTCATTCGAAGAATGAACGAGAAAGGGGTTACTGTTTAGGATAGATGGATGTGGCCCAATGGCTAAGGCTCTGCCAGCTTCTTGTAGACTGAACTCTCTTCTCTTTAGGCTCTGAGTTCTTTTTGAAGGGGATGGTCTAATTTACTAGTGGCAACGAAGTTCTTAAATTACTAGATTCTCCAACGCTATCTAAGATAATTGTCTTAGTTACCTTCAATTAAATCAATAAGCTTTTTGATTGATTCAGGGCGCCGCCCCCCTTCTTAGAATTAGAACCCATTGAGGGGGGCCTCGGCCTGGGAAGGGGAGAGTGGTCGAGTGGTCCAAAGCTGTAGACTGTAAATCTGTTGAAGTTTTTCTACGTAGGTTCGAATCCTGCCTCTCCCACTTGTTTGTTGTAGACTTTAGAGAAGAGAAAAGAGGCATTCGTCAGCGTAGGAAGGCCAACCGAGTGAAGCCCTTTCTTTTTTTTTGTCGTGCCGTGAAGTGAAATTGTATCGTATGTTAGTTAGAGAGGTTGGAGAACTACTACGATCTGTAGATTTCCCATTTATATCCAATCCCAACGAGAATAAGAGCGAGTCGCTTCCGGCCTGTCTTGTAGTCGTAGTCTTTTAGCTTATGTAGTCGTCGGCCTTTCTACACGCATGCGTCCACCAGAATGCCTCCTTGGTTCGGGACGAAGCGAAGCTGATACATACGATAGGCGAAGGAAAGACCCCCATTTCATAGTTCCTGGGGAATGCAAGTTTCATCGAGGATTGGAGATGAGAGGTGGAAGAAAGGGCTCGGGATGGATTTTGGAGTCTTTGTGCAAGCTATATGCGGTGAGAGTCGCACGTACGGTAACGAGGGGGGTTTGCGTCTATACATGTAGTGTGGTGCTTAGGCCTACCCACCCTATTTGTTCCATGATCTATGGGTCTACTGGAGCTACCCACTTCGATCAATTAGCCAAGATTTTAAACCGGATACGAAATCTCTGGTGCTTGATCTAGTGGTATTTTTATGGGGATTCTATTTATCGTTGTAGGATCCCTATTCAAGATCACTGCAGTTCCTTTTCGGGCAGCTGTAGGACGGCCGCCTATAGCTGGTAGGGTAGGGTGGGTGGTACCTCTTTATGGCCAATCTTTCTAACCGCGCGCAGGCCGGGCTTAGAGCGCGTGAAACTCATCACTTCCTCGTAAGGGCGTTGAGACCATAGCATGTTACACAAAAGTGCCGCTTTCTCTGTAGTGTTGTCACACAGTTGCCAGCCTATAAGAGCAACTCGCTCTGTAGTGTTGTCACACAAGATAAGCACACCGCCCGCCTGCTGGCCGGGCGAATCAAAGTTATCTTCCGGTCAACTTTCAACCCAGTCAAGTGCAAAAAACACAGTAGAATCACGCAACGCACGCTGCTGGTGTGCTTCCTGCTCACGAGGAAAGAAAGAAGAGCGACAGGGTTCAGTTCAGATTTGACTATTTGCAGCATGGGAGCAGATTCCCCAAAAAATCCCTGGGAACAATGAAAAAAAAAGATATCTTTGTAACGAAAACTATAGGGGACTTTATTGGCGAGATCCAACGGTGAACAGCTGCCCAAAAGAAAAACTGCCTGGAAGTCCGAGAACCTTTAGTATTGTACTCTACCCCCGAAACAGCAGCCTTCGTAAGACCGCCCTTGTTCCTTTCCTTTCTCCATTCCGCCTCCTTCTTTGCTTTGTTCCAATAGAGTCTAAGGCAAAGTGGTTCATATGCCTACTTTACCTACTTGACGAAAGGGAACGAATAACATTTCATTTCCGGGTTAATGGATTGGTTTCCGTCAGCCTCACGACGTAATCAGAGTGAGGCTTTGGTTACTGGCAAACGCTTCTCCAAAGGCGACCCTCTCGAGTTTCCGGCTATTTTCGTCATTGAAGTAGCCTTTCGTTGCCCTACCAAACAAATGAAGTCACTATCAAACTGCTCGCCCTATTGAAGTACCAAAGGTGCGCTCAGCCCGGTGACTAGGAAATAGGTTTGCCCTTGAATTGAAGTGATGAGGTCGGAAAGAGGGAAGTAAGTCTCCTATTGACTAAAGGTTGGTTCTCTCTTTCCTTTAGAATGAAAGGTTTTATGAAGCCCCTCTCCTTACAGTCAAGTGGCTGAACGCCCCTACTACTTACTTTGTTTGATTCAAAAGGCAAACAGCCCCCCCAACTAGTTGTATGGGGTGGGGTGCTTGTGAAAAGTTGCTTTGGATATGAGTAATTCCTATAAAGAGGCAAAGTCCGGTATTTGACGAAGATCTTTCTATCCATAGATAGGAATGAATGTTCGATATAGGGGATAGCATTCATCTGCTCTTTATCTTACAATTGTTTTGTGAGATATATATATATATATATATATATATATATATATATATATATATATATATATATATATATATATCGTTTATCTATATCTTGTCTATCCATCCTTGATTCTCAAGTCCAATTTTTTGGTTCCCCGAAGCGCAGAATGGAATGGATCATTTCTGCCAAAATAATAAACGTGGAGACCGTTCCGTATAAGATGTTGCTCCCCTTCCCTCTTTCTTTTCCCGCTTTGCTAATCTTCCCCTCCAATGCGGGCCGGGCGGCGACGGGCGCGGGAGGAAGAAACCTAAGATAAGATGCTTGTCTCTTAGGTCCTTTTTTCGGTGCAACACATGAAAGCGCCCTCTTTTTGTCATCCCTGCAGCTTTCCAGATTTTTTATTGAACGCATGGCATAGCTAGGACCCTTCAAATTATGTTTGAGCCTATGTTCAAGACAAACCCACCCCCTTTTTAACTAAGGCTGGAAAGAATGCCCACCAAGTTCAGATAAGGGAATGCTTTCCCCTACCATTAAAGTAAAGGCTCGACGAAGGGAGGAAGGTGCGGTGGGGGAAGGAAAACGCTTTCGGAGATCGAGATTTTTTTCATAAAAAATGAAGAAGGCGGAGGATGGACTACGGTGCGTTTTATCTGAAGGGAACATGCTTTTTTGACCATCGTGGTATGATTGTCGGGCCCTCTCCTTATATTTAAGTGGATGAACGCCCTCTCCTTATAGTCAAGTGGCCTAACGCCCCTCTCCTCATTCCGCCCTTTCTATTGGGATAGCAACCTTCGGGATTTTCCTGCCCTTTCTAATAAAAAATTTCAGCTCGGCCCAGGAAAGCGCTGGCAACAACTGAAAGGAAGGGGTCTATGTAGCTGCTGTGTCCGCCCCCTTCTTAGTCAATGGGGCACAGCAGGTTCGGCATCTACTACAAAAGAGAGAATCCACTTCAGATAACCACATCTCTGCTAGGCAGCGTGTGGAATAGCTGAGAGTGGACCTTTTTTGATATATAATCCAAGTCAAGAGTAGAGTTACAGGAAAAGTCATCTGACTGAAAACTACTTTCATGTTCGATTTAGAGAGCACTTTTTTCATTGAAAATTCCTCGTTCCCTTTCGTGTGAATTCCCCAGCAGTGAATTTCAAACTTGTGGGGCCCTATCTATTCCATCTCTCGAGCCCCGAAGAAAACCTCCTACCCTTCGGACTCTATATATCTTTTGACTCTTTATATGTGGGCACCTGATATCTATGAGGTTTCACCCACCCCGGTACAACAATTCCTTTCTATTGCGCCTAAAATCTCTATTTCTGCTAATATTATACGTGTTTCTATTTATGGTTCTTATGGAGCTACATTGCAACAAATCTTCTTTTTCTGCAGCATTGCTTCTATGATCTTAGGAGCACTGGCCGCCATGGACCAAACGAAAGTAAAAAGACTTCTAGCTCATAGTTCAATTGGACATGTAGGTTATATTTGTACTGGTTTCTAATGTGGAACTATAGAAGGAATTCAATCACTACTAATTGGTATCTTTATTTATGCATCAATGACAATAGATTTGGGGCTTGTTGCTACACTACAACACTATAGAAATCCATTTTTCTTAGTAATATATATGAATAGAAAGATAGATCCATCCATCTATCCTATCCGATTTCGATTTTGTTATCTAAAAAGAATCGATTTCATTCAACCTTTGATTCAAAGAATTGAACTTAGCCCCCCCCCCATGAAACGGCTCTGCTGCAACGGATGGCAGAGGGTCCGCAGTACCCGAAGCACTGGAGTGATCCAGTAGACGGGAAGGGGCCCAGAAGTGCCTACTACTACACCACACTACACTTGGCTCTATACATTTACAAAGCTAACCCCTGTCCAGTGCCTGGCAGAGCTAAGGGGGCTTCAATCCTTACTCTTTATCCCCATCTTAGCCCAGGCTTAACGGGGCCTTACTTTTTCAGGGGGGAGAGTGGATCCTCAAAAAGCACTGTTGAGAGGAAGATCATTGTCCCCTCTTCATTCTCTACAGGGTTCCAAACCTTTCTTCAACATAGGTGACAACAAGCCAGGCAGAGATGGAAGAGATCAAACACGGGAATAAGAAGCAAGCTCGCCTTCCATTTTAATCATTTTGATTGAGGGGTATGAACAAAGTGGACAAAATAGACTCGCATTTCTCATCGAACAAATACAGGAAAGAATCATATTGAAAACGCTCCTAACCCAACCCCTTACTTCGTAGAGCCCATGTATTGTAAGTGATCCGAACCTGCCCGGAGCGAGCCTCCCATAGAGGCAAGTGAAGTTGGTGAGCCGTATGATGGGCAAATATCTCCTGCGGTTCGGAGAGGACTCAGCTATTAGTTAGTACCCCCTTGGTTTCGAGGTGGACCTTTTCACTCTATTTTATTATATACGCTTAGCGAAAAGAATGTTTTTTGATACACCTAGGACATGGATTCTATATGAACCAATGGATCGTGACAAGTCGTTACTACTATCAATGACTTCCTCTTTAATTACTTCATTCTTTCCATATCCCTATCCTTTGTTCTCAGTTACTCATCAAATGGCACTCAGTTCATATCTTTAAGTTCGGTCATTGACAAGGTTCAAAGAAAGGGTGGGCCATTGATAAAGAATCGATGGAAAACCACAATGCTAGCAGATGGCTGGCCTCCGCTTTTATTTTCATTAATGAAACCCTCCAGTTATTATTATAATGAACTCAAATAAAAGGACAAAAAATTTGGATTTAGAAGGCTTGTTCAAAAGAACAAAATTCTTGTGATTATGTGGATGCGTCGCTCAATTTCCCAAGACTACAGAAGGGGATTTTCCTACAAAAGATGAAAAGTGCTTAGCTTCAAAGGATGACTTGTTTACTTCCTTTGAGCCCCGTCACTTCTTTTACGACTGCTAAATATATTTGGTTTGACGAATGTAATCACAAGATCTTTCTTGATACTATCTCTGTATCCGTCCATTAGGTGCACTCCACTTGAGTGTACTACTTTGCAACGATATGCCGGACTTGCTCAATTGGTGAACTTGAGAATGTTGAGTTATTGTTGTTCATATTGTCTGAAATCCATTTTCAACCCTCGCGAATCGTGAATACGGGAGCTGCTACTAAGTACTGAGTGAACGGGCGAAAGGAGATTGGAGAGAAATCCGTTCAACCTTCATTGCATATAAATGGCTTAGCGAACTCAATAGCACCTTTGTCAGAGACTAGCTACTTTTTAACCAATATAGTTAGTTCATAGTTAGGTTGCAGTCCTATCAGGGGGCCGTATACACGTTTGCAACCTTTTCATCGGCGATAACAATGTCGTCACTAAGAATGGATTTTTGAAAACCTTTGCCCTATATATACTTTATATACTTTCTCAGCCTCACACTAGCATACTAGCATATGGTGAGTTAGTTTAAATGCAGGCATCAAACCATTTAGCCGGGTTGGGGGTTAGTGAAGTCGATATTCGCAAAGCAAGAATGCTCTTCACCTCCCCTCGCTGTAATTATCTCTGGAAGTCTCCCCTACAACCCCTTGACTCCTGCGGGCTACGTTCGAACGAAACGAGAGTAAGGCTTTCTCCACGAGAGAACAGACTAACTACTTGGAGACGAGCGCCTAGTTAACGGAGTTCACGAGGAAGCGACTTTTGTTAGTGAAGTGAGGCCTCACACATCAAACCATATCTTTATCTTACTGAATCGAGTGAGTTATAGACAGATTATACCACAACTTGTGTTATGGCGAGACGAATGGACGAAGCCAGAGGCTCCCTTGCTTGTTTTTGCTTACCGGACAAGAAGGATTATTAGACCTATTAATTATTAATGGACT
Organism: Solanum lycopersicum; assembly: GCF_036512215.1. NCBI lineage: Eukaryota > Viridiplantae > Streptophyta > Magnoliopsida > Solanales > Solanaceae > Solanum > Solanum lycopersicum. The sequence continues at coordinate 32,754,297 of NC_090802.1, read as the reverse complement.
AAAGTGAACCATAAGTAAGACCCTCGTGGTCTCCCTTTAACTTGCTAGGAAACTGAGATCACACTCTTTCCTACTTCAGACAAGTAGTACGGGATACGGACAATAACTCAAGCCTAATACTCCGTACAGAGTCAGGATTTAGGGATTTCAAACACTCTAATGGACTATAACAGCTGAGTAGTACAAGTACAATTTCCCTGAGTGACTCTTGGCTGACTTCAGTGATAGACTCAACTAGTTGGACGATTCTATTCCTACGAATAGAGACCGTAGAGGAAGGCGTTGTCACGACACCCGCCCTCCGGGATAGAAAAAACAAAAAAATCCTAAGTGGCTGCTTGTTTGGGGTATCTTAACCGTATTCTTGTTCGGATGCTTGAATCAAACTCATCTGTTTATTTACGGCAAACATTGACCATTATTTCCAAGGGAAATTGATTGAATGCACGATCACGAGCCATTCCCATCGACCCATCATGAGGTCACATCTCATGAGTCTATCGTGCCAAAACTACTAATGCTAAGAATGCTTTGCCCTGACTAGCTAGTCTAGGAAGGTAGGTAAGTAAGAGGCGGATCTAGGGCTTCTTTCACTTCTTATTCATAGTTGAGATACTCCCAACCTCCACCAGCATGCAGCACCGGAGTTAATCGTAATGTTTTGATCTGGGTGTCAGGAGCAGAGGTTATAGTATCGTAGCCAATGCTCTTTGATCACCGTCACGAGATTTGACTATAGCTAATCAATCTCCTACTTTCATGGAGTTTGTAATATTAATGCTATACTTAGAGTGGATCTAGAAATCCCCAGGTAGTGGTAGTTGGCTTGGTGAAATTCGATAATCGATTGGCTTTAGAAAAGAGAAAGGCGGCTTGCCCAACCTAGACATTGTAACTGAAAGTCCTGCCTACTTCTCTTCTAGGATTAGGGTAGTCCTCGATGATCCCACTAATAGAATGGGACTATAACCAACCTTCCATGGTCTAGGTTCAAGGACAATACAGATTGTGGATTGGAGTATCTAAGGAACGGTAGTCGTTTAGTGCGACAGCACTCTGGATTCATGGACCTAATTATTAGGGACAGACTCGCTAGTGTCCCAGGGGTGACACTACACACTGAATTGCCCACAACACTATTTTTCCACATGGCTGAATCCATAGAAATCTTGGCCATTACTTTAAGCGGCGGATGATGGGTATGCAGGATCGGTTGCAACTGTTTCACATTCATGTTAATCAAGCGATTGGATTGAAAGGATTTCCAACTAGCCATAGTACCATTGCGAGTTGTCCTTCTTCTTTAATCAGTCGCACCAACTTGTTCCCGCTTTGGGAAAGGAACTTTGTTTGAAATCCAATTTCAAAGAAAACCCATGCGAAAGGCAAGACATTGAGAATGTCTTGTTCTTGAATTATATGGAACATTAGCGGTCTTAGGTGATTTATCATTGCCCCCAAGAGAGGTTCGAGAGTAGGGATATTCAAAACACAGTGAGGCAAAGCGAGTGACAGGTATGCAATCTCCAGTAAAGTAAGCCAAGTAACAACTATCTACAACCTCTTCTTTCATTTGTCCTGAAAACAAGCTATTTGTTCTGAAAGAAAAGCAAGCTAAGACGCTTTTTTCGCGGCAAGAGTGGTGTTGTAGCATCAACAGGAAAGTTATTTGGGAGTTGCTTTAGCAGCTCCTTCTCTAAGACCGTCTTCAATAGCAGCGCTTATTCCAACAACACCAGCAAGAGCGGATACTCATCTAAGAGCAGATATGCTGACATCTTTCCATGTTCAAGCAGCTAATCAGTAAACGACTTCTCCGTCACTTGTTCTTATTCTTAAACCCTTCATGCCCCATAGGTGTCGTAGTTAGATATCAAAGTTCTCCCTGTTAATGATAATTACTTTCCTGGGGCGGTTGTGAAAGACGAATGGAAGCTGTAGGATATTAATTGATAAAGTCAAAATCTTTCTTTAGCTCTAGATTAGCTATTCTGCATTGACCTTTCGTGTCTTATTCCAGATCTTTATTGAATCTGAAGTTAAGTACTTTCACAATATGAATTACCAAATCTATAGGCTATGTCAATAGGCATCGCCTTGTTTGACTTCCGTCTTCCATTAGCATTGCCTATAGGTAAGACAAATTATACAAAGTAACTAGATCCCCTCACTCGACTTCTTTGCATTGAGCTCGCTTGGTTTGTTTGTTCATCGGTAATTGAAGGAAAGCGTTTATGGCAAGCGTAATGTCTTCTGCCTATCTGTATTTAAGAATGTTCTCTTGCCCCCAGTTGTTCGTCATGGTCGCGGTAAAGATTTGTTGGATCCTGGTCGAGAAGTTCATATGTTCATCCTGTGTGATGAGGGACAAGCAGTGGAAGAGGAAAGTTTCGTCATGGATATAGGTTTCCTAATCCTAAGGGAACAAGGGATCTAAAATTACCATTTTCCTAATGTGTTTTCACTAGACTAAGGATAGAATTCTCCGAGGGTTAAAAGGTCGAGATAGGGTAAAAAAATCCCAAAGGATATTTAAAACGACTACTAAAAAAGAGCACGTACTTGGTTTGGTGTCGGGAATGGAAGAACAACAAGAGACAGGGATAATCATTGGTTTTGTCTACTATATTAATTAGAATTATGATTGATATCCTCGAGGCGCTTTTCTTTAAGAGACGGGATAAGAAAGAGAGAGAGATTGTGGTTGTATATTTTTTATCAAATTGATTCCTAACAGGAACAGGATTGGCAAACTTCACTATGCGTAACATATTTAATTGGAAGTGGAATGAACATAGTGCGCTTTACTCTTTCATTTGTAGCTGGATTAGTCCTTTGGTTGGGCTAACTTTAATCAGTTTAGTTTTTCACTAAGCCTCATCGTAGTGCTATATACTATTAGCTCCTTGATTACTTATCAAATAAAATGAACATTTTTTAATCACCGCCTATGGCCCCTCGATCTTATTAGCTTAGTAGCAGCCGTGGAAGTTATAGTAGTTATAGTAGAGTAAGCTAGAAGATGACCAATATCCCCATCATGATTAATGATTGGTGGCGACTCAGATGGCATCTGATTAACTAGCGCAGGAGAGTGAAATCCCGCAGGTCATTTTTTTCTCTTATGAGACAAGTCTTTAAGAGAACAAGAACGACTTATAATCGGTACCGCCATCCATGTTCAAAGAACAGATGCAGCTAACCAACGGGCAAGCAGGTTCCGCGGGTTAGGAGGTTGCCATTAAGTGATAGGGGGGCCCTCATTTCATACAAAGGAAAGCAGAAGGATGGGGCTGTCGTGTCGATCACATTCGATTGAGAGTTCTCACCTCTTTGAGCTTAGGTCAGCAAGAAGTCATCCCCGAGGAAAGAATGAGTCTTCGGCGAGCCGGTACCCACTACCTGTTCTAGAAACCTCTTTTCTCATAACTCATAGGTAAGTGTGAAATTAGCCAGTTGTTCCTCTCTCGTTTTTCGAGCTACTTTGTTCCTCAAATAATTCGGATTTGGGAGCCCCTATTAATGAACAGGGAAACAGAAACATAAACTAAGGCGATCAACATTCCTCTTCCGATTTATTGACTATTCTCACCTTCTACCGGTCAAGTTAGTCCGCCCCTCTCCTTTACTGGTGAGCTAGTTCTCGTTCTTTATTGAACGAATACGAGATCTCGGTATATGATTAGTTAAGGTGTGGGGAGGGAAAGTTTCACATAAGTTTGCCCATTCTCGAGTGACATAAGGGGAAAGGGGTCTTTCACAATTTGGTTTGGACCCGGCCTGTACTTTTTGTGAGAAACCAAACCTCTCTTCTATACCCGGGGAGTTACGTTAGCGCTTAAGAATCTTTCTTTCGTAGGTGAATCTCAATGTCTATTCCTAGCTACTCAAGAAAGGGTTGTCCTCCCTGTCAATCAATGTTGTTCTCCCTCTATTTCCTTCTTCCGGTGGTTGAGCGAGTCCGTTCCTCGTCCTTTTCAGACGTTAGCGCTTGGTTGTTGCCAAACAAACCCACTTCCGGTGGACGGGGGAAGAAGAGGAATCAAAATCAGAATCGGAATCTTGTTCTGAGAAAGAGTATGTTGCAGGGGAATCTAGCCCAGTTAATTAGTCGGGTTTTAGAGAACACGGCCCAAGCCGAAGGTTTCAGACTACTATCCGGCCCTAGTTGAATGGTTTGATTTTTCAACGAAAGATGGGTTTGAAAACAGGTACCAAATCGACTTGATAAGGTGGGGATGGTTCTGCCGCTTTCCCCAAGAAATTGCTCTGATTGACCAAGATCTCGTGTTCTTTCAAGAGTGATATGAGACCACGGTAGTCGGATGGGAAGTGAGTCTTAGGTAGGGCGTTCCTAGTCGGAAAAGTCGTAATCAGGTCAACCGAGATAAAATAGGGCTCAGTGCAATAGTCAATCTAGTAAATATAATAAGAGAAGAATTAGCGTAAGAAAATCCTAGCCTATCCCTTACAGACGAGTGAGTACCCTTTTTTCTCTTTTTAGTTAAGTTGGTGTTCAATGTGCCCTGTGGGTACAAACAAGATTTAAAGGGTCAACAATCCCTTACTTTAGTAAGCAACCTCAGTTCCTTACTTGTTAAAGTAAGCAAGTCAACTCTCTTACTTGTTCTTGTAAGCTATTTCTTTTTGCAACCAAAGTGAGCCGAGGAGCCGAGTGGCGCGCCAGCACTACTAATTGAGTGCCAGCACCTAGCTGTGCTGTCAGTAAGAAGGTAGCCGGCGCCTTTCAAAGCACTTTCTATTTCTAGTTAGCGTTGTTTTTTAATTGCAGCTAGCTCGCTTGTCTTATAAGATAGAAAGGGCCTTTCTCGCTTGTTTAGTAAAGTCAAGTTCTTGGCCTTATCTTGCAGGTGACGACGACGTCAAGTTGACGACAGAGAAAGACTCGGCATTCAGGCGAGCCACCCGGTGGTGTGGTACATAGTGGGTTTAGTACGTTCCTCCCAAACAAACGGCTTCGAAACAAACAAAAAGGTGTGTGCCGCACTCACGAAGGACTGCCAGTGATATACTGGAGGAAGGTGGGGATGACGTCAAGTCTGCATTGCCCTTATGGGCTGGGACACACACGTGCTACAATGGAAATTACAATGGGAAGCAAGGCTGTAAGGCGGAGCGAATCTGGAAAGATTGCCTCAGTTCGGATTGTTCTCTGCAACTCGGGAATATGAAGGTGGAATCGATAGTAATCGCGGATCAGCATGCCGCGGTGAATATGTACCCGGGCCCTGTACACACCGCCTGTTACACCCTGGGAATTGGTTTCGCCCGAAGCATCGGACCAATGATCACCCATGACTTCTGTGACACACTAGTGCCACAAAGGCCTTTGGTGGTTTTATTGGTGCATACCACGGTGGGGTCTTCGACTGGGATGAAGTTGTAACAAGGTAGCCATACGGGAACTTGTAGCTGGATTGAATCTTTCACGATGGAATACACTATTCACCCAACTTTCCAACATAGGGGGCTATCTTGCTTCCACTGGTGACGGGCGGGCGAAGGGTCCAAAGGAAACGTAGCCGGGGGCGAGTCCAAAATCCAATTGTTCCATTTTCCTTGTTGTTCATCAATCGGAAATCAAGACAAACCGGGCAATACGGTAAGACCTGAAAACACCCGATTCCATTCTGACTTCGATATGTGGAATCCTCTTGCGCCATATGTACTGAGATTGTTTGGGAGACATGGTCCAAGCCCGGTGAAAAAATGAAATACAAAAAGATTATGATGTCAAAATCTTGTGTTTTTCCAATTTCCCGGCTACTGCGTGTTGATTATACTTATTTAAGTACGACGTATTTGTATAGTCTATTTTTTTTCTTTTTGTATGGAATCATCCGGGTTTTCAAGACCCAATCAAGGAATTGGAAAATTCCTTGAATGGATTTCTCTAAACACAAAATAGAGTGTTTAGTTGAATATTCGTTGGTGTCTAAATGGAGCACCAAGAGTGGTTGGACATCTATGGTAATTAATAGTAACATTGATTATCATAAACGGTCGATATACTTTTGTAATCTCCGATCATCAACCACATCCATACCATTATTGTAGAAAGACAATAATGGCTGTGGATTAAAATTGATTAATTCCTAAGTTGGAACCTTAGGCGCCCCCCCCCCCAAATCCGATTTATTTGGATCAATAGGGAGAGTAGATTATGATGGTGTTTTACGAAGTTAGCATTAAGGAAAATTACAAACACTATTATAAAAACAATAATGCATTTTTTTAGTGCGGTCGAAAGAACACAAAAATTCTCTTGGTGGGGTCTGTTTGAACAGACCCGACAACTAAAGGGACTTCTTTTTCAGGTTCCTTTAGTTGTCTCTATGTCCATGCATAAGGAGGTCGCCCTAGCGGGCTGCGATTTCATAAAAACAGTTGTGAAACTGAAATGACGTTCAGGTTTTCTGTATACTGCTTTGTATATAAAATAGAGTACAGTTTCCCTTCAGCGTTATTACGCTGGGTGTGATTCTAAGAATGACACCATGTCTGTTCCAGTTTCATTGACCCGATGTGGAATTCCCAAGATCATAACAGTGGTCTTTACCAAAACACGTAAGGGCAAAGCCAGATCATGGTGATTATTTAGTCAGGATATATCTAAATTGGTTTGGATTATCAAAATAGATTGTGGTGGCTCCTAAAGTGAAGAAAGCCACTTTCCAATCAATTACGACTCCTCACTCAGATATTGATAGTGTCCGTGATGTTCTTGGAGAAATGAAAACTTCTTGAAAGAAGCTTCGACCAATGTATCTTCCACATCTCCAATCCATACCTCTTGAAAAGGGTATGAATTGGAAACCTACCTTGAAAATTACTCCATAACTCGACAACTTTGTCCGCCGGTTTCAATATTCGGTGGATGATGTTGTAGACGGAGCAGCGGGTAAATATGTTAAAGAACACAATATCTTTGTTAACTTAAAGCATGAGATAGCAGCGTTCATCTTTAATGTGAATAAAATTCATTCCATTCAAGATGGGTTCTTTTCCCCTGGTATTCTTTGGTCTCAAAGGGTTTTATACCCATTTGATTCTAATAATACCTTGTTTGCTGATGAATCCCTTGATTTATTTGAAAAACAAGTAGGTACCCCTTTCTCTAGCTTATTAGCGGCCTACCAAGGAGTTCCATTAGTGACTGGTAGATTGGCTCAGGCCATTGAAGGTGGTGGGAAGTTGCTATATGTAATTATATAAAATAAAGACTTCTGCATCCTATCCATATTTTGGCTATAAATGTACTATCAAGTCTTAATATTGATGGTACATTCAACCAAAAACGTCCGTTGCAGTATCTAAGACTTAAAAGACCGAAGTCTTGTTACTCTTTTGATTTAAAATCAGCAACAGACCGTTGGCCATTGAGTGTTATATACACCTTAATCGAAATCATATGGGGTAGTACTTTAGCATCTTCAATAGTCAACAGTTTTTTGGGTCTTAACACCTTTCTCGTATCACCTCCTATGGTGAAGAAGATTAGTGAAGTAGCCTTTCTTACTGGACAACCGTTAGGTTACTACGGTTCATGGTCACTGTTGTCGTTGTCCCATCACTATATAGTGTGGTTGGCGACTTTGAAGGCTTATCCGCTACGAAGCACCCCGTTTGTTGATTATGCCCTTCTTGGTGATGATATCCTAATCACCGACAAGAAGGTGGCCAATCAGTACAGTAGGTTATTGGATAGACTTAGTGTTACCATTTCATTTGCTAAATCAATAGTATCTGAAAATGGAACAATTGAGTTTTCTAAGAGGTTTTGGATACGAGATATGCAAAAAGATATCTCTCCCATCTCTCTCAAAGCTTTAACCTCCTATAGAATGACTGTAGGCCTGTGCCAATTGTCCTGCCAATACTCAATAGAAATATCGACTTTACAAAGCTAGCGGGTGCAGGTTATAAGGTCCATTCTCGCCTGATGTCTACTCAGTCACCACGATGGGAAAGACTAAAGGCGGCTACTTGTAAACCAAACAGGTTACATCTATTACCTCTTGAATTTTGGATTGGAAGGTCTAAAAGTAGCGCCTTAATCCTTATTTGAAGGCAAAAATAATAGATTATCTGTGTGAGGCTGTAAAGCCTAAGCAGATACAAATCTTTCCAAAAGATTTGGTATTTGATGGAGAACGGAAAATACTTGAGCGGGTTGTTATCCTTAATTGGATGAGGTATCATACTGTAGCATTATCACCAGATGTTACCATTGATCAACTATTTGATGTTCCTATGTGTGCCACTTCTTGGAAACGATCAAACGAAGATTATGAATTAATCAAGTTTGGGTACGTTTGGAAGTGTTACGATATGGGAGCAGGTTGGAGCCTTTCAACTACACCTAGGTGGTTGTTTGGTCCTCCAACTCTCATTTTTATATTGGTTGATCAATAGGTATTTGGTGGTCTTCACAGCAAGGATCTCGTTATCAGTCCTAAGGATTTACCATCCTTACGGAAAATGGATATAGATGATAAGAATTTAGGTGCATCTGAGCACATAAACCCTTTTGGTAAAATTCCGCAAAGAAGGGTGACCAAGAGGGCGATTGTGGTTGCAGTCTGGTTAACTGCTTCCACAAACACCCAGCCTGCTGATAGGTATTATGTAATAGAAGAATCAGGATTTGTGAGATATGGATATGAAACTGGATATGCTTGAACCGGACCGCATCTCAATTTGCACATGGATAATCTGTTGTATTTCCCTAATGAGTCATAGTCATATCCAGGCATTTCGTCCTTGAAAGAGCATCATCAGTCTAGCTCGTCATGACTCGATCATGACCTTAGGCGTAATTAGTCTTGGCTGGAAGAACGAAAGATACCGGCAAGCACAGAGCAGCCGTATAAAGGGGTTCCGTAGAGTGGTCTAACCCCAGGGTAATCCTTGGAGCTTTCTCCATGCCCGACAAAGAGAACTTGGTGTGAATCGAGGTAGCTAGCTACAAGCTCGTCTAACTAATGTACTGATGTAATTCCATGTAAATATGGCTACCCGGCGAACATGATGTCCCACTCACTATTCATGGCCAGACAAAAAGAGACCACTAGCCTAGAGAATCAAATAGGGAATTGGCCCTGAGTTCACCCGCTTGCCCGAAGATGAAGGGTAACAAAGGGATGCCAGGGACACAGTAACTGGAGGGGGCATGAAATGAACCTGGAAGGGAAGTCACAGGAGCAGGAGTGGAGAGAAAGCGAAAGAGGAAAGGTGTTTTCCCATTCGATTGATCGATTTAGAGTCCCGAACCGAAGCCTAAGCCCATACTCTGACTAAGAAAAGTGGAAGTTCCTACCCTGCGAACATTAACATACGATCTTTCCAAATTAGGGAGCAGAGTATGAACCTGAAACCAATATGAAAGAAAGTCATCAAGCAAGATAGCAAGTGTCAAGTGTAGGTCTCCCATTCTATTACTAAGAGTTAGAACATGAAATGAAAAAGTAATAAAGAACATTACCGCCCCAAATCTCATTGATTAGGTCTTCTGGATCACCATGACCTAATGGACTTTAGGACTAAAGCAAAGAAAGAGATGTCCTTGTCAGAGGACCGAGCCACTCGAACAAAGTGAGATTAGCAGAATGCAACTTCTTGACCGACGAGCTTCAATATGAGCTTCGAGAAAAGCATGCAAAGCACACTAACCTAACTCAATGAAGGTGACTGCCAGCATTGACTCAGACACACACGTGGGCGGTTGAGTAGTGGGTTGATTTGATCAGAAAAGTAGTTTAACTCCGACTGAATCAATATCGCGTTCTCATTTGTTGCTATGAAGGAAAGCGGTATGGATAGGAAAGCACAAGTTCCGAGTAAGCGGCTTATAAATTCTTCTCTTGTACCTGGACCGTCGGCTTATATCTTCGGCTTAGTTGGAAAACCCTCCTATCGCTAAAAAGCGAGGTTTTCACCAGCACTTGAGCTAGTAGCCACTCTTATATATATATATATATATATATATATATATATATATATATATATATATATATATATATATATATATATATATATATATATATATATATATATATATATATATATATAACTCGAAAATAAACTTATCTAATAAAAACTATATTTATGTTGTCTATTTTTATATCTTTTAAATAAACTTAATGAAAAAAATATAAAAGTCAAAATATATTTATAATTTAAATTTATAAAAATATATAAGCTCCAAAATTTGGTGTTAAACTTAAATTCGGTTAAAAATTATGTGTCTACAGTTTGCCCCTCTTTGATTGGAAACATGAAGAGGTTTCAGACAAAGAAGAACACAAAGTGACAAGTTTTGACCGAACTCTTATTTAAAAGACCAAAATTTGTACGACCGAGTCCTTGTTTTTGACATCCTACATATCTCGGATGATAAGAAAATTAGGCCACATGTAGTTCAAGGAGATGAAGTGATGAGTTCGAAGTTAAGTGAGGTTTCATCGAGGCTCCAGATCGCGGCTCTTATGCTTACATAAAAATTCAAAGCTACTAGTCAAAAGAAAAATAAATGTACAAGCTTCTATCCATGCAGCTTTTCTTGAATCTTCACTTGAATTTTGACTTTAAGATATCACCTTGATTTTTGGGTGAATATTTTAACCTAGAATTGGAATGGAGGCTGAACTTTCCACTTGGACTAAGCTTTTGACATTCTTTAAAATGACAATTTGATAAATGCTTTTGAATGACTACATGTTTTCTTGATCAAAAATTGACTAGTAAAAGATGTGAGGAAGTCAGGCTGCTACATGCATTGAAGAACCTAATTATGACCATCATGGGATTGATCATTCTAAAAAAAAGTTTAAAATTTGTGCTTAAATTTCAAATCCATGTTTCGCTTGAGGAAACCTGAAAATCACCACAAACAAAAAATAAATAAAATTTTTGCCCCGGTTTCCACTGGGGAAATTTTTAGCGAGTTATTAGCAAATAGAAATATAAAACATAAATTCAAACTAGGAAGTGTTTATTTTAGGAGAAAATAAAACAAAAAACTTAGACTAGAAAGTGTTTATCCTAGGAGAAAGTAATCTAATCTCATTATCCATGAGGGTCCTGCTAGTCCCTTCATCCAGGAGGGTCCTGCTAGTACCATTATGCAGGAGGCTCCTGCTAATCCCATTATCCAGGAGGGTCCTGCTACTCTCATTATCCAGGAGGGTCCAGATAATCCCATTATGAGGAGGGTCCTTCTAGTTCCAGTATCCAGGAGGGTCCTGCTAATTCCGTTATCCAGGAGGGTCTTTCTAGTCCTATTATCCAGGAGATCCTGCTAATACCATTATCCAGGAGGGTTCTGTTAGTCTCATTATCTTGCTAATCCCGTTATTAAGGAGGGTCCTGCTAATCCCATTATCTAGGAGGGTCCTGCATATTCTAAATCTTATATTGAAGAATATTTTATTAAACAGAATCATCATTTAGAATCACCACAACGTTTTTTTTTATTTTTAGTCCATTTTGCACTAGAAAACATTTTTTATGAATTAGGATGAATGAGAAATACATTTTCCCAAAACAAATGCAAGACAAAATGGAATTAAAAAGTTTGCTCCCTAGAAATGAATGATGATAGCGTGTTTGTTTTCTAGAAATAGTGGTGTATTTTTCTAACAAATAAAACTATGCTCAGTTTTTAAAATTGATGAATTTTGAAAGTCTTTTTAATCAATCATTTTTTAGATATTATTTTTTTAAAAGATGGTCCATTTTTTATCATTAAAGGATATAAGATTTTATTTCGTGAGACTGAGCCAATAGTTGCCTACGTATCTTGTCTAGCAAGAATCAGGTCAGACGTAGTTCTTAAAAATCTAAAATTATTTTTATTTTTTTCTTGATTTTTCCTACAAAAAACATCTTTTGAGAAATGAATCAGTTCATGGTTGACAATTTTTTTACTTTAGTTGGTACCAACAATTTAGCATGATGCATATGAGTCATCTTCGACTACTTTCAGACAAATTTGAGGTCAACTTTGAGTAATCACTATAATTTCAAGTGGTATCTCAAACATATTCAAGTATTTACCTTAGTTCATCTTGCCTAAGTTAAGGGATAAAATTATGCATATATTCATGTTTCAAGTGCCCTCACAATAAATGAAGTCCTGCTTTGCACAATAGAAGTGTTTCGATCTTAGGACGTTTTATATCAAAGTCACTCACACTCAGAAAGATATTCATTGTATGAGATTGAGATATCATATGTTTGGCTCTTATGTAAGTATCCATTAATGTGAGAACACACAAAATGGGATCAAATAGGACTTGTTATTATCTTGTAATGTAGGTTTGTAGAAAGGTAGGATATTCATTTCGGTTAAAGTGATTATTTCCTCCTTAAAATTTTCACAACTTTCAACCATTTTTTTATTTTTCGCATTTGATATTTTTTTTTTCTTGAAATATTTTCCCTATTCATTTTTCTTTTTTTTTATTTTCTCTCCTTTCATTTTTTTGTTCTAGATTTTTTTGTCATTTTGCTTGAACTTGCACATACGTGTTCTTTTCACATTGATATCCAACCTAGTCTCGACGTTGTGTATCTAATTGGTAGTACATACATGGAGGTGAGATCCAGAGAACAGTGCATTTATGCACTAAAAATGATATATGTGAATATTCAAATAAAATGTCTCAGACTCGAAATGGGAGTCCTATGGATAACATGTCATTTGGTAGGCTTGAAAGGCACAATCGGATAAAAGAAGCTTATAATCATTTCCCAAGTTAAATGTTGCTCACAATTTTACTTTAACCAATATTTAGGCCATGTTCTAGATCAAAAGTCATCCCATTGAATTTTATATCTAAAGTTCACCACACAATGCACAGGAAACAATGAGGTCGAATTTGTTTTAACCTTAACTTTAAGCAAAAAAGTTTCTCAAGTATAACATAAATATATCAAGAGATACCAAAAGAAGTCTATAGGTTACCACAAAATTAGTCTGTCTTGTCTAAGAGTGTTGGTACCAACCAAGTCAGTATTTTTTCTAAAGAAAATCTTTTTTTCTTTTTGCCCTAGTTTTTGTGATGAGGACTTTTTAATTTTTATTTTTTTTAGGTTGGACCGAACCTCAATATAGGGATGCCTACGTATCTCATTGGGGTGAGAATCAGGTGTGCGTATTTCGTAAATTTTTACCTTTTTTATTTATTTTTTAAAAAAGTATGTATTCTACCTTTGGAAAATTAATTTTATTTTGGTCATGTTGTAAAAATACAAATGTTAATTTTTTTGAGATTTTACAAATAATTTCTATATTTATTACATTTTGAGGAAACTTTTTTTAAGTTTACTAATTCATTCAAACGTTGATTGGCATTCAAATAATATATTTGTAACATATAGCTCATAAACTTGAACTCAATGTTGAGTCACATTAAATTTAAAATGCATATAAAGCAAATAAAGTGAATCCTAGTAAGGATAATAAATGTCAGAGACTTGTTTCTAATAAGGTTAGCAACCTAATGAAATAGGTGTCTAGACTATCTATAAAACGAGTGGACAACTCAAGTTGAGAAGGGACAGTTTACCGGCAGCAAGGCTTTCCGGCCTCACTATTTATCCTCACCATCCTAAGATGTCTTACTATAGAATCCTTCCCAGGAGCATTGTCACATCTCTGGTATCTCTTGGATCGGGAGCGTAAGCACATCTTCGAATGAAGTATCTCAGAAGACTCAGATTGGTGTGTATAGATGACAATTTTTATTGAAATTCAAACAATATCAAAGTGGTAAACAAGCGAATATATACAACATTAAATATAAAAAACACAATAAAATTAATAACAATATACAAGTCAATATTTACAAGCTCGAATTCTGGTTATTCTTCAGCAGAGTCGCCATCTGTAACACCCCTGTTTTTCCCTCAAAACAAATATCTTGAAAGAAAAGAGTTTTTTCCAATTAAAGTGACATTTCGAAAATGGATTATTCTATATTCAGAGTCACCAATTAGAATTGAGTTATGGTGTTTCAAGTCACCTTATTGATTTATCCCTAATCAAAAGAAATGACTCTTTGTTTAACCTGCGAACCAGAAATTCAGGTAAGGATTTCTGTTGACCAAGGGGAAGGTATCAAGCATCCCTCGAGTTTCATGGTTCTAGCACGGTTGCTTTATTGACCTATATGACTTAAAATAGTTTTTGAATATTATATTATTAAAACAAATGTATTTATCCTCATTTTTTGGTTTATCTTTATTATATTTAATGGTATCCTATTTTTATAAGCATGTGAAGTTTTAATACATTATTATTATTTATTTATTTATTTTATTCTTTCAACATTTGTTTTCTTCTTAATTATTATTTTTTATTTTTATATTTTTATTTTTGTTTTTAATATTGTATTTTTGTTCCTCTTTCTTATTTCTTTTGTTCTAATTTTTCACATTTTTTTGTTTAACTTTCCTTTTATTTTTTATTTTTATATTGATTTTTCTCCTCTCTTTTTTCTTACCCTTTTTAATAGTTTCATTTTTCTTTAATGATAATAATAAAATATTTTTTTATGTTTTTAACAGTATACTTTTTGTTTCGTTTCATTTTTAAAGTATTTTTTTATTATATTTATTTTTTGCTGTACATTTTTTTCCATTCTATTCAGTATATTTTTGTTTTATTCTTTTTATAATTCGAACGTTCTTTCTCCACTACTTCTTTTCTTTTCTTTTCTTTTCTTTTCCCAACTTCTACCTTTTATTTAATGTTATTTTGATTTACTTTCAACTTTTTACCTTTCTTTTTATTTATTTCATTTTTTTTTATCTTTTAAATTCCCTTTTTCTCCATTAAAATGAGAAATCTATGAAATAAAATTAACAACTTTAGACAATAAATTTTTATCATTAATTATTCTCATCATTTCAATTTATTAAGACATAACTACACATATTATCATTAAAAAAACATTGAAAATAAGACTAGATTTTTACAATAGTGTTACATAATGGGAATTAAATACGATTTGTTTAAGCAGGAAATCAATAAGTTTTGTTATAACAATTTCGCACTAAGTCTAACGGTATAAAAGATCAAAACATGAAGTATAAAGAATATAAACATATTCGTATTAAAACGTAATGATTTAACCACATGTGAAATTTTACAACTTCACTATATAACAACGAATGCTTATATAATCATGATATTAAATTATACAATAAAATTAAATGGTACCTCTTGTGAAAATTTCACAAAAAGAAAACAATCTGAATGAGAACTTGAAACCACGAAGGTGAATCTTAACCTCAACTTGTTTATGAGCAAAATGTATATAATATGTGAGGATGAATTTTATTTTTTTTGCATGTGTTTTGGATTTTGGGTTCTTTCTTTGTTTTCTTATTTTGAATTTTTTTTCCTCCTCTCTATCTATTTTCATCCCCCCCCCTTTTTTCAATCTGTTCGTGTGTACATATATACTCATGTAGGTGGTTTAGTAGTGTGTACGTGTGTGCAGGTGGGGTAGTGGGGAGTAAGTCTGGCAGCGAAATCGGTAAATCCCGATTACCGATCAAGAACTGGTTTGATACCGGTTAGTCCCGGTATAGAGCGGTTCGGTTCGATTTGGGACAGGTAATGGGACTGAAACAGGGATATACCGGTCCGCTACCAGTCCGGTCCGGTCATTTTTTTTAGTCTATCCATTTATAGCCATTGGGTAACGGCTAGTAGGCCCCCCCAACGGCTATTTGACCACTAAATTTCATTATTTTAAATCACAAAATCATCTATTTATCTTCTCCTCTCTCAACTCTGTACTCTCTAATCTCTAATTCTCTAATATATAATAATCTTAAATTCCGGTATTGCCTTATTTGATCTTTGAAAATTGGATTTGGAGCTTCAAAATTCAACTTTCAACTTTCCACGTTCGGCTTTCGGCGGTCATAAACGTCTTTTTTTTAAGTAGACGTTCAGTACATTTGTTCCAACTTTTATTTTACATTTAAATAATTATTTATTTATTTTGTGATTTATTATTTGCATTACATTTTTCGTATTATATATAATCTAACGTTTAATATTTTAATATGGATTTCAGTAAAAATATTTTTCAAAAAGAAAAGGATAAAAAAAAGTGCATTAGAGCGTGTAAAATATATGTGCAACTTTACATCCTCCGATAATGCAAAAATCGGTAGTTCTTCTAAATCAAAAACTAAAAAATCTACTATATTAAGAATAAATATGGATGATTATACACATGTTGATGATACGGTTTTTCATATTGATCGTAATTCAGGATTAGATCCTTATCATGAACATTTACAACGTCGCTTTAATAATTTTGATGAGGATTTTCCTAGTGATAATGATAATGATATCGATAATTATACTAATACGCCTAATTTTGATGATGATGATGATGATGAAATTGAGCCACCTAAGACTACTAATACTCCCAGTCCTGCTCCCTTTCGTTGTTCTGTCCCTGTTCCCCCCGTACATCCTAGGCCTAAGGTAGAACGTGTTAAAAAATCGGTTGTTTGGCACTTTATGACACAAAATGGAGAAAAAACACAAGTTATTTGTAATAAATGTAATCATATATTGAATCATAAAATTGTTGGTAAATCTGGCAGGACTGAACATTTGAGTAGTTATTTAATGTCTTGTTGTAAAAAAAAGTTTTTGCATGCTAAAGCGGTAGTGAAAGCTAAAAAAAAGGTACCCCCCCCCTTCCTGAAAATGTAGGAGTAGATGGCTTTAACATGGTACAAACACAATTAAATCCGTCTAATGTTTCTGGCTCTTATTTACCACTTTCATATAGTAGAGAAAAAGATCTTAAGAACTAGCTAAAATGATATGTGTTATGGGTTTGCCATTTAGTTTTGCTGAAAATCCCAGTGTTTTACATTATATTAAAATAGTATATAATCCAAATTTTAAAGGTTCTCCTAGAAATACAATAAAAAAAGGTTGTATTTGATTATCATGCACAACATTTTCAATATCTTCGTTGTTTATTTTATTATAATACTTGTAAAATAGTTATTACTTCTGATATGGGTCGTAGTGTAAACGGTAACGATTATTTGACTGTTACTGCACATTGAATTGATGAAAATTGGTATATGAAAAAAGAATTTTAGGTTATAAATGTCGTCAAATGCAAAAAATCGATAGTTATATTGCTCAAACTATTTTAGATATTTTACAAAGTTATAGAATATGTGATAAAATAAGTAGTATAACTTTAGATAATACTTCAAGTAATAATGCTACTGTTGAATATTTAAAACATACACTTTGTCCTTTTGATGGTGATAATTATCATATTAGGTGTACTGCACATATATATAATTTGATGGTTAGAGATGGTGTATATATGTGTGATAACGGATGTACGAAAGTTGAAAATGCATATCAATTTTATATTTAAATGTCAAGTTAATTCTAGGCGTAAAAATTTTCAAAATCGTTGTTTTGAAAATAATCTTCCACCTAAAAAAATTTCAAAAATTGTGGCTACTAGATGGAATACTTTATATAAAATGTTTGTAGTCGCTTATGAATATAGAATACTCTTACAAATGGTTTGGAATGCTCATAATTTTAATATGACATATAGACTAGATGATAGTGATTGGCGTGATATAAATGAACTTATAGATTTCCTAAAAGTTTTTTACTGAACTACAAAAAGAATATTTGTACTTTATAGTCCATCAATTTGTACTGTTTTGCCTAATATTTGTACGATTTCTTCTAAATTATATAAATTTAAAAATTTACAAAGATTTCAACAAAACATTGAAAAAATGATTCTAAAATTTAAAAAATATTATATTTCTATTCCTCAAATTTATTTAACTGCATGTTTGTTAAACCCTCAGTATAAAGATGTAGGTGCATCAAAAATGGTTGAAAAAATGTATAACTTAGATATTAATGATGTATTAGAAGAAATTCCTAGTTGTCAACAAGTTAAAGATAGTATAACAATTGAAGCTAGAAAATTGTATGATTTATATAATCCTAATACAAATTTATCAAGTGAAAATGAACCTCAAAACTCTAGGAGTAGATTTGATGAAGATTATATTGATGCTTATTTATAGAATTATCTTGAACTTTCTCACGATAATAGAAATGATTTTTATGTTTATGTTAATCAAAATACAGAACCTACTAAAGATATTCTAGCATGGTGGAAAAATTGCGGCAAAGTATTTTCAAAACTACAACCGATGGCTCGAGATATATTAGCAATGCAAGCGTCGTCAGTAGCTTCGGAAGGCGTCTTTAGTGCGGCAAGGCTTCAACTTGGAGAACATAGGCATTCACTAGCAGCCGACATCTTGGAGATATCGGTATTATTTTGAGATTAGATTATTGCCGGAGAAGAAATTTGGATCATGAACCACTACCGACCAAATTTCAAGATGACGTTGATGAAGTAATGCAGGATTATAGTGACGACGGTATTGAAGCAATGGAAGATATTTCTATTCAACCAATTTCCGGACGTGTTACTAAATAAAAGTTGAATGATTTACGAAGGGATTTATATGGTGGCACAAACTATTAGTAAAAGTGTCACGACCCAAATCATGGCCGCGACTGGCACCCACACTTACCCTCCTATGTGAGCGAACCAACCAATCTAAACCTTAACATTTCAATATAATATAAACAGAAAGTAATGCGGAAGACTTAACTCATTAATAAAATCAATAACTATTATTATTCAACATCTATTATTCCCAAAACCTGGAAGTCATCATCACAAGAACATCTACTTTAAACTACTAATTCTAAGAGTTTCCAAGAAGCTAAAAATACATAAGAAGCTAGTCCATGCCGGAAGTTCAAGGCATCAAGACATGAAGGAGAAGATCCAGTCCAAGCTAGAAGCGTTAGCTCACCCTGAAGATCCGGTGTGACGAAGACTGGCTTGAGTTACTGTTGAGTCAAAGATGACGGCACGTTTGCTGCACTCCACAAATAACAAAAAGAAAACATAAAAGTAGGGGTCAGTACAAAACACGGGTACTGAGTAGATATCATCGGCCAACTCAAAATAGGGAACAGTATATATCAAATATTATCGTAAATCAACTATAAAACTCAACATGTAGCAACAACAAGTACTATAATCATCAATAAGTACCATCAAGTTCATCCATGAGGGCTCAAGCCTCAACACCATACTCATTTGGGAATTAAGTATATTAAGTTGAGTATATTATCATCTTTCAAGATTCATTATCTTTCCTCCTCTTGTGTCGGTACGTGACACTCCGATCCCCTAATTCTATGTGTCAGAACGTGACACTCCGATCCCCTAATTCTATGTGTCGGAACGTGACACTCCGATCCCCTACATGTGTCGGAACGTGACACTCCGATCCCCTACATGTGTCGGTACGTGACACTCCGATCCCCTACATGTGTCGGTACGTGACACTCCGATCCCCTACATGTGTCGGAACGTGACACTCCGATCCCCTACATGTGTCGGTACGTGACACTCCGATCCCCTAATTCTATGTGTCAGAACGTGACACTCCGATCCACTAATACTATGTGTCGGAACGTGACACTGCGATCCACTAATACTATGTGTCGGAACGTGACACTCCGATCCACTAATATCATTCTGTAAATCATCAAGCCTTCTCTATTCCAAGGCGTCATCAATCCCATTACTTTAGTTCATCAAGCCTTCTTCTATACCAAGGCATCATCATTAATAATGTATATTAAAGTTTCTTTTGAAGATTTGGGATTCAATATTTTCATCATGCTTATCTTATCACAATCACATAATCATATTCATGCAAATATACCATTAAGCATATAGAGGGGTTTACAATACTACCAATACATATCATTCACTATTAAGAGTTTACTTATGAAAGAATGAAAACCATAACCTACCTCCACCGAAGAATTGAAATCAAGCAAGTTAATCCTCAAAGCTTGATGTTTTCCTCTTCTTCTCGATCGTTTCTCTCTCTCCCTTCTTGTTCTTTCTATTTTCTTATTCAAACCCTCTTTCTTTTACCCTAATTAGTATATAATTAAGAATAAAAGATGGCAATAATACCCCACTAATTAACTTAGGGTTACCTCTTTTAACCACCAAGAATTTGAGTTATTAATATAAACCCACAAAATCTATAATTAAGGAAGGAATAGTCCAAAAACGTCCCTTAAAACGTGTAAGGAAATCCAATTCTGCCTGGGATTTGCGCAACCTGTGACGGGCCGTCGTGCCTGCGACGGTCCGTCCTGCAGGTTGTCGCAGAGTTCAGAGACCCAAATTTCCACCAAGGGTCTGTGACGGTCCGTCCTGCCATTCCGTCACAAAGTTCAGAGAGTCGATTTTTAGTACCCAATTTCAGATTTTCTAAGTGTTTTGAAACGAGACCCTGCGACGGTCCGTCGTGCCCATGACGGTCCATCGTGGGGTCCGTCGCTTCTGTCAGTTTTTCCAGAAATAAAGTCTGCTGCTCAAAACGACTAAACAGGTCGTTACAATAGATACCAATTTACCCATCGTTCGTCCCCGAACGATCACAAGAAGAAAAACAAGGGCGGGAAGGAGTACCTGAATCTTTAAACAGATGTGGGTATCTTTGTTGCATATCTGCCTCCTTCTCCCAAGTGGCTTCTTCAACCGGTCGATTCTTCCATTGCACCTTGATGGATGCAATCTCTCTTGACCTCAACTTTCGAACTTCTCTATCTAAAATAGCAACAGGCTCCTCCTCATAAGACAAGTTTTCATCAAGCAAAACTGAATCCCAATGGATGATGTAGTTTCCATCCCCATGGTATATTTTCAACATCGACACATGAAATACCGGATGCACTCCGGACAGCCCTGGAGGCAAGGCTAACTCATAAGCCACCTCTCCTACTCACTTAAGTACTTCAAATGGTCCAATGTACCTTGGACTTAGTTTACCCCTTTTTCCAAACCACATCACCCCTTTCATTGGTGAAACTTTCAACAAGACTTGTTCACCCTCCATGAACTCTAAGTCTCTAACCTTTCAATCTACATATTCTTTTTGTCTACTTTGCGCCGCTAGAATCTTTTCTTGAATAGACTTCACTTTTTCCATCGAATCCCTCAAGAGATCAGTACCCCAAGGTCTAACCTCGAACGCATCAAACCAACCAATGGGAGACCTACATCTCCTACCATACAATGCTTCAAATGGAACCATATCAATGCTTGAGTGATAGCTATTATTGTATGAAAACTCCGCTAAGGGTAAGAAGCTATCCCAATGGCCACCAAATTCTATCACACACGCACGAAGCATATCCTCAAACACTTGAATCGTTCGCTCAGACTGACCATCGGTCTGGGGATGGAACGCAGTACTAAGGTCCAACCTAGTACCCAATTCTGCATGCAATGTTTTCCAAAACTTAGAAGTAAACTGCGTACCTTTATCTGATATGATGGATAGTGGAACCCCATGCAGTCACCTTGACCGGAATGAAATGAGCAAATTTAGTTAACCTATAAACAATCACCCAAATGGAGTCATACTTACCCATTGTCTTCGGAAGACCAACCACAAAATCCATTGCAATTCTTTCCCACTTCCATTCCGGGATGGGCATTCTCTGAAGTGTTCCTCCGGGCCTTTGGTGTTCACACTTTACTTGTTGACAGTTTGGACACTTGGCAATAAAGTCAACAATATCACGCTTCATTCTACTCCACCAAAAGTGTTGCTTTAGGTCACGATACATCTTGGTTGCACCCGGATGTATAGAATACCTTGAACTATGAGCCTCTGTCAGAATAGTGTTGATCAAATCATCGACGCGGGGTACACATACCCTTCCCTTGATTCTCAAAACACCTTCCTCATCGATTTGTGCTTCCTTAGCCTCTCCTCGCAATACTTTATCTTGAATTCTGCACAGTTTCTCATCATCAGACTGTCTTCCCTTAATCTTGTCAAGAAAGGAAGATCTTGCCTCCACAGAAGGCAACAATCCTCCCCTCTCATTTACTTCTAATCTCATCAAGTCATTAGCTAGAGTTTGAACCTCTCTAGCCAGTGGGCGTCTAGAAGCTTGCAAGTGAGATAGACTTCCCATGCTTCCCGCCTTTCTACTTAAAGCATCCGCTACAACATTCGCCTTCCCCGGATGATACAAAATAGTGATGTCGTAGTCCTTCAGTAGTTCCATCCATCTCCTCTGTCTTAACTTCAAATCTTTCTGAGTAAAGACATACTGAAGGCTACGATGATCCGTGTAGACCTCACACTTAACCCCATATAAATAGTGTCTCCATTGCTTTAATGCAAACACTACCGCAGCCAATTCCAAATCATGAGTTGGATAGTTACGTTCATGCACTTTTAATTGCCTTGAAGCATAAGCAATCACATTCTTCTCTTGCATTAACACTGCACCCAAACCCGAATAAGATGCATCGCAATAAACAATGAAGTTCTTACCCTCTACGGGCAAGGTGAGAATGGGTGCGGTAGTCAACAAAGTCTTGAGCTTCTGAAAGCTTTCCTCACATTCGTCCGACCATACAAATGGAACATTCTGCTTAGTCAAGTTCGTCAATTGGGAAGAAATAGAAGAGAATCCCTTGACAAATCGGCGGTAGTAGCTAGCTAACCCAACAAAGCTCCTTATTTCTGACACATTAGTAGGTCTTACCCAATTCTTCACTGTCTCAATCTTAGAAGGATCCACCATCACTCCATCCTTAGAAACCACGTGTCCCAAGAAGGACACTGCATCTAGCCAAAACTCACACTTAGAGAACTTGGCATAAAGCTTTTTCTCCCTCAACCTTTCCAATACCATTCTCAAATGCTCTTCATGTTCCTTCTTGCTCTTTGAGTATACCAGTATATCATCAATAAATACAATCACGAAGAGGTCCAAATATGGCTTAAAAATCCCGTTCATCAAGCTCATGAACGCAGCAGGGGCATTCGTAAGACCAAAAGACATCACTACAAATTCGTAATGCCCATACCTCGTTCGAAAAGCAGTCTTTGGCACATCCGTTGCCCGTATTTTCAATTGATGATAACCGGATCTCAAGTCAATCTTAGAGAAGACACAAACACCTTGTAACTGATCGAACAAGTCATCAATGCGGGGAAGAGGATACTTGTTCTTTATGGTTACCTTGTTTAGTTGTCTGTAGTCTATACACATTCGAAAACTCCCATCCTTCTTCTTCACAAACAAAACCGGAGCACCCCAAGGGGATGCACTTGGCCTAATGAAGCCCTTGTTCAATAACTCTTGAAGTTGTGCCTTTAACTCTCTTAACTCCGCGGGGGCCATTCTATAAGGGGGTATCGAAATGGGGCGTGTGCCCGGTTCAAGATCGATACAGAAGTCAATATCCCTATCCGGTGGCATACCAGGAAGATCTGCAGGGAACACATCTAGAAACTCACGAACTACTGAAACCGACTCAATTGAAGGTACTTGGGTAGTGTCATCCTTGAGATGTGCCAAGAAAGCTAAACACCCTTTACTAATCATTTTCTTAGCACGAAGAAAGGAGACGATGTGGACCGGATTGGAAGTGTAGTCACCCTCCCACACTAACGGGTCTGTCCCAGGCTAGGCTAACGTCACCGTTTTAGCATTACAATCTAAGATTGCAAATTGCGGAGAAAGCCAAGTCATACCCAGAATCACATCAAAATCATCCATTTCTAAGATAACCAAATCTACATAAGTGTTGCTCCCTACAAAGTTTACCACACAAGACCTATATACCTTTTCAACTACCACAGACTCACCCACTGGAGTAGAAACACGAATAGGTATGTCAAGCAATTCACAATGTAAATTAAGACCATTAGCAAATGCGGAAGATACATAAGAAAATGTGGATCCGGGATCAAATAATACAGAAGCCATGCAATCACAAACCAAAAGATTACCTGTGATGACAGCATCCGATGCCTCCACTTCAGACCGCCCAGGGAAAGCGTAACAATGGGCCCTATCGTTCTTCTGTCCGTTTCCCCTACCATGTTGTGATGTAGTGGCCCCAGTTTGCCCATTACCTCTGCCGTTTTGGTGACCACCATTACCTCGACCACCACGTCCTCCAGAATAACGGCCTCTACCATGACCACCTCTACCTCTAGCTATTGGGGGTCTATAACTTTGTCTGGGACAATTTTTCCTAATATGTCCAATCTCCCCACATCCATAACATTCTCTAGAGTCAATCATAGGCCCCTCGGAGAAGTGTTGACCGGTCTGAGGTGGTCCCCCAACTACAGTCTGTAGTGAAGACTGAATTGGTCGGACTGAGTAACTTCCCGAACCCTGTCCTCTAGTGTAAGAACCATTAAACTCACCTCCCTTTCGAACCCTTTTTGATGTCGATGTTGTGGTGAAGTCGTCTGGCTTCACTCCTTCCACTTCTATCACAAAGTCTACCACTTCTTGGAAGGATTTTGTCGTTGCCGCTACCTGTAAGGCCGAAATCCGCAATTCTGACCTCAACCCCTTCACGAACCGGCGAATCCGCTCTTGAGGACTGAAACAGAGTTGAGTGGCATATCTGGATAGTGCACGGAAATTAGCCTCATAAGCATTAACCGACATCCTACCTTGCTCTAGGCTCAGGAACTCATCCCTTTTCCTATCCCTTAAAGTCCGGGGGATATACTTCTCCATAAACAAGCTAGAGAACGAGGCCCAAGTCATAGGTGGTGCCTCTATTGGTTGACACTCAATATGTGACCGCCACCACATTTTGGCGTTCCCTTGAAACTGATAACTCACGAACTCCACACCAAACCGTTCTACTATACCCATCTTGTGTAGTAGCTCGTGACAGTCAACCAGAAAATCATAAGCATCCTCCGATTCAGCACCCTTGAAGACTGGAGGTTTCAATTTCAAGAACTTACTGAAAAGTTCATGTTGATCACTTGTCATTAAAGGCCCTATAGTCAGACGAGGAAATGTGCTTATTTCCAATGGAACATCCATGCGGGGAGCCATAGTAGCCGCATGTTGTACCTCCGGAGCCTGAGGTGCTGGTGCAGAAAACACTGGGGGTGTCTGGCCCTGATCAGATAACCCGCTAA
Source organism: Solanum lycopersicum (assembly GCF_036512215.1). Taxonomy (NCBI): domain Eukaryota; kingdom Viridiplantae; phylum Streptophyta; class Magnoliopsida; order Solanales; family Solanaceae; genus Solanum; species Solanum lycopersicum. The sequence continues at coordinate 32,729,151 of NC_090802.1, read as the reverse complement.
GATAAGCCGGAACCTGATTGATCATCTCTGGGGTAGGTTGGGGTGGCAATCCCTCATTCTGCACTTGTTCAGTTTCCCCATCCTCCCCTTCTCTTATTACTTCCTCAGTCGGTGGAGGAGTCGCTGCCCTAGTATCAGATGGGCTAGGTGCTCGTCCTCTTCCCCTAGAGGACGTCCTCCCATGACCCCTACCACGGCCCCTTGCCGCTATTCTTCCTCGAGCCACAGCCCCAGTGGCTGGCTCAGTTGTTTCTTGTCTGGCCGGTGTTGGTGTTGACGTAGTCGTTGCTCTAGTTCTAACCATCTGCGAAAGAGAGTGAAGATGGTCAGATAGCAATTCGTATCGCCTAGATACAATTTGGACTCAAGTAGTAGCACGAAAGAAAGAATGGAAGAGTGAAATTTTTCCTAAAGTCTTATAGCCTCTCAAGGAAAAGTAAAGGCGTCCCCCTACCGTTCCTTAAGACTCTACTAGACCTGTTCTTGTGTGATGAGACCAACGAACCTAATGCTCTGATACCAAGTTTTGTCACGACCCAAATCCAGGCCGCGACTGGCACCCACACTTACCCTCCTATGTGAGCGAACCAACCAATCTAAACCTTAACATTTCAATATAATATAAACAGAAAGTAATGCGGAAGACTTAAGTCTTCCGCATTATTTTCTGTTATTATTGGTAAACGATTGGGGTTAGATTGGTTGGTTCGCTCACATAGTAGGATAAGTGTGGGTGCCAGTCCCGACCCGATTTGGGTCGTGACAAGGCAACATAACATCTGGACTTATATAATTCACTCAAACCTTATTCCATCATATTCAACAAAAGAATACGGCAAATTATGATTAATGATAACTTTAGCAAGTATAACACGTTGTATCCATTGATCAATTTTTCAAGACTGCATTTTTTCTTCTTGATTCATGAACATTTTATTTAAATTCTAAATTTTAAGCATTGAACACTTGCCTATATGGCGTTGTAAATGTCATGTTCCATAAATTTTACCTTGATGACTAGGAGTTAAACAATATTTAAATGATTATTTACATCATTGACACACTGCTCTTTCAATTTCATCTGTAGCTCTACCTGCTCTTTCAAAGTAGTGTCAAACAACTGATGTCAACTTAATTTTATTCTGATTAGGTTCTTCATTAATAGTGTCACCATGTTCACAATCAGGCGTGTTATTTGCATCGTCCATTAATTTTTTTGTAATGAAATATACAAGAAGCGAAATAATTATTAGAATAAAAATTATAATTATAAAAAATCTAAGCCCAGCTCTTTCAGAGTATTTATATTACTAGAAATAATAAATTAATTATCTTAAAGGTACTTAGTAAGTTACAAGTTACAACAAACATCTATACTAATATTAATTAACAAAAGCTAAAGATATTATAGAGAATTCATATTTGTAAAAATTGTTTAGTCTATATTCACCAAATAACTAGTCATAAATAGAAAAATATTAAAAGAGATATTTGTTATATGCGTGAAATTTGACAAATGTCGTAGCAGAAAAAAGACGACGATAAGACTATAAGAGTTTTAGAGACAAAGAGTTGTAATTCAAGAATTTTGATATTAGGATTTAGGGACTAGGGTTTTTAAGAATACTGACTTTAGCATTAATAAGGTTTTAGCCTTTTAAGTCTTCATGTACTAGTAGTCTAGTACTAGTAATCAACTATAGTAGTAAAGGTATTAGAGGTTTGTCATTTGTGTTTTATAATTTTTAATTTTAATTTTTATTTTTTCAATATTTATTACAATTAAAATTAAATAATTTGGCCCATGGACCGACCCCGGCCTAACCACGATCAAGCTTCAAGGCCAATGGCCTAAAAGGATTAGGCTTATAAGCCCAGGTTTAAATGGGCTTATAAAATTCTATCCCAATAATGGGTTGGGTCGGACCGGTCCCATGAGCTAAGCCATTTAATGACGGCTCTAATCTTAGTATTTATATATTGTGACAATGTTATAAAGATTATTCTAAGTCATTCATTGGTACATGAATGACACCACCACAATATATTAATAAACTATCATGATAGTTAGATGAAATAATTGAGGAACAACCACTGTTTAACCAAATCAATTTACATTGACAAATTATTATATAAAATTGCATAAAAATGAATGATACCATCATATATAAATTGCATACAAAATGAATGATACCATCATATATATATATATATATATATATATATAGACTCTCCTAAGTCCTTTGATGGTATATGAATGAAACTATCGCAATATATTCATATATTATGATGATATTGAAATTATATGATTAAGGAACAACCAGTGTTTCATTAAGTCAATCATCAATCCTTAAGGAAATACTTCCAAAATACTCAATTATACCATAACAGAAATTTAAGAAGACTTGCACAAATAATTGAATGATAGTGTCATGGTATTAAACAAACTAAAGGTCAATTGAGACTAAGCCAGGGAGGGGACATACTCTATAATCTTTTTGGTTGCATGGACATATAGGGGTCGTTTAGTCAGCTTTATTAGAAAAAATAATGTATGCATTAATTACTAATATCTTGTTTGATACATTTTTTGAACTCATTTTAGACTAATGCTTGCATCAGTTATACACTCTATTTTGTATTAAGGTGTGTATTACAAATACTATGAATTTCTAGGTATAAGTAATACAATGATTTTAATTCATGCATTAACATGATTAAAGATCCATTTGCCCCTTAAAATATTTTTTTACCATAATTGCGAAAGATATCTTTGTAAATAATTTTCTATGTAATATGTGCTATTTTTAATGCACCAAAATAACAATGCATAAAAAATAATATATTTATAATTAATGCAAACATTATTGATACAAGTATTATTAATTCAAACACTACTAATACAAGCATTATACATTCTACCAAATATCCTCTTAGAGAATTACTTTAAGGGTCGCTATGAGATGGTTAGTTTGTATCTATGCCCAATTAATGTAGGTTTCCCTAAATATACAACGCACGAAATTAAGCCTAGAAATACACTTATGGAAAGATACACTTTTAAATTAAAAAATAGCTATTAAATAGATATTATAGTTGCTAATTTTAATTTTATCAAATTGGATAATACGGTGTTTCTTACAATTAATATTCTATCCATTTTATTTAATTGAATTCGTGATGTAATACACATCTAGTTAATATAATTTAAATCATATTTCTTTTTTATTACTAACCTTTATATCATAGATTCTTTTTTATTATTAATCTTTATTAAATTATACATATAAATTGTAAAGACTACACTTTATCTACTAAAAAAACATTTATTTGAACAAAAATGTAAATATAAAAAAAACTTTAATTAGGGGAAAAAATAAATATAGATATATAAAAATTAAATATTAATCTAAAATCTTTAAATGATTTAATTATTTTGAATTATGAAAAAAAGTAGAGTAGAGATATCAACATTTTAATTAATTTTTTATAGAAAAAAAATTACCACTGAAGTTGTCTCGAATTTTTGAAAAGATACTTTAACTTTGTGGGTGTTCTATTTCTCCATTGAACAATTTAAGAGTTTTATAAATATCTCATTTTTCACCCAACACCAATTGCAAGAAAAGAGGTGCAATCACACACCAATTGTTGTTTGACACGTATTAAGTTCTTTTAATTTTTAATTTTAAGTTTCATTTTCATTTTCATTTTTTCCCTCTTTCTTCTTAAATCTTCATTACTCAAATCCTTTGTTCTTTCTTTTAAATCCTTCAAAAGTAGTAGTCATAGTCACCTTCAATGTAGCCTCAATGATGCTTCCATGTTACAACACTATTTTCGTTATCAAAATATCACTAAATAAAATCACTTCAACTCTCAAGTTACTAAACAAAGGTAATGACATCAAAGAAAACGATGGAGTTTCATATATTCTTTAACCAATGGACTTCTTTTTAAAAAATAAAAAAATAAAAGAAGAAAAAGAAACAAAAAAAAAGCAAGAGACAAGAAAAAAAGTGATAAAAATGGATTAAGTAAATGGATCTTCTAAGTTGGAGAAGATGAAGAAAAAGGTAATTGGATTTTTGGATTTGGGTGAAGAAGATAATGAGGAATATGATGTAAATTAATTAAATAATTAATATTAAAGAAATATAGTTATACCTGACACTTTATAGCTGGTCATGACAGTGAAAAGATTGGGTCGCGCGTTCCATTTGCGTGATAATAACCTAGACGAGAAAGTGGGTCAAAATGACCAATTTATAAAGATATAAAATAAGGAAAAATTATTAAACTACACTACTTTAATTTATCTAATTTCATTAATTCCCTACTAATGTATTAAATTACAAAATTTCTTTTTTACCTCAAATGATACTAATTAAACTTTATACATTGGAATACTAAAAAGTTAATTTAACCTTACCAAAGTAAAACAGAACTTACCTTCCCAATATATGATTCCTTTCCCCCAAAAATTTCACCTTCCCCAAAATTTCCATCTTCCCCAAATTTTTCTCCCAAAATTTTCCCCCTAATTTCAGTTAAAAATTGCAAATCAAATTTGAAATTCAAATTATTCTAAGGATTATTATCAATAATCTTTTGAATTTGAGTCCTAAATCAGATATATCATCATCCACATCTACATCTTAAGACCTGAAAACCCCTAAAAAGAGGGATAGAAAGGCGGCACCTCCTATTGTTCGACCAACATTACAAACGGTATGTAAATTTGTTTCCCATATACATCATTATTTTCAAGTTGTTTCTTTAGCTTGTTGATTCTGATTGTTAAATGTCGTTTATATTGTATATGGAATTTTTTTTAGTCTGATAAATTAGTATTAGTCTGATGAATTATATTAAGTATCATCTTGATCTTATCATGATTTTTGTATATATTTATTAGTATGTTTGATACGCTCAAACTTACTTCTCAAATAAGAAGTAAAGCGGTCGTGTCAAATAAATAACCCAACTAGTGAGGTTGGGATCGTTCCCATGAGGAAAATAGTTTAGACTTAACTTCAATCTATTATTACTATTGTTCAGTCAATTAATTCCTTAGAAAGCAAAAATGATAAAAGGGGGTTTTTCTATTTCTAAATAAATGAAAATAACTAGCGAAATTGAAAGAAACACTTAACAGCTTCAAATGTTGGAGTTTAATCAATTAATGAAAGTAACTAGGGTTTACGTGTTCCCCACAAGTTCATAACTTGATAAGTCTATCTATAATAATTCTTTCCTAGTATCTTTCATGCAAAGTAATAAGTTATGTATTTCTAAATCCTTGGTCCGGCATCTAGAAAATTTCACTCCGCACCTTGGTCCAGCTACGTGTGTTGCTATCCTAACCCTTATCTTTGCCTCATATTAAGCATTTTATTCGATATTTGACTAAGTTATTACCTCGTACCAATCAATACTAGCCTATTAGATAGTATACACTAAATATATGTTGATATATCTTTTCCTATTATCCACCTCCTTGGTCCGGCAAGTAGCACTAAGGTGAGTTCTAACGTAGGCCATCCGTTAAAAAGACTTCTAAGCGAAAGAATTATCAATACATACAAGACGCTATTCTAGAATTGTTATTTTAGTTAGGTATTACCTCATTATTTGCCTATGGTTCACACAACTCTAGTTATGGAGTTTAGTTACCCATAGTCATAATTACAATATTCAAATATATGGTATAAGAATTCATGTACTTACTTCAATGAGGAAGAGTAAAATCAGAAATTTCACTTGATTAATCAACAAAAATCACCAACAATCAATTATAAGAATCTCAAATTAATCAAGAATCTCACAAAAGTTTTAAAATAATCAAGAGTCTAACAATAATCAAGGGCCTAACCAAATAATCCAGAGTCTAACCTCAAAAATGAGGTTTTTCCAACTATTTATAGAAAATAAAAACCTGATTAAACAAGGACTCTATTTGCTGGAAATCGGTCAAAACGCGACTGGGTCGACGGACCTCACGACGGATCGTCGTGGTCACGACAGGCCGTCATGGATTCTGTCGTCCCATACTTGTACAATTTCTTCTGCTGCTCTCTTCATTACCCTTGACGACAGGTATGATGGATCTTCAGAGGCACAATGGTCTGTCGAGGGTCTCCGTTCCAAAACACTTGAACTCTTGGAATATGGGTACTGGGACTACTTCTCTGATCTTCATGACGAAACCGCAGGACGGATCGTCATGGCTACGACGGTCCGTCACGCTTTTCGTAACCCCACACTTGTTCATACTTCCCTATCTTTCTTCACCAGCTGCACTACGCTGCCACCTACGGACCGTCACGAGCATTACAGACCGTCATAAGCTCCGTAGGTGGTCTCTTCAGCATTTCTTCGCTCAAAAACCTCCGCATTTATCTTTGGACAGATTTCCTGCAAATAAGGAGAAACTTATATAAAAATTAGCACAAAAAGGCTTTTGGACACACTAAACTTAAGGAAAAAGTATTAATAATACCCTGAAACCACGGTATATCAACACCCTGAACTTAAATTCGTTGTTTGTCCTCAAGCGACGCACTATGACTCGATACACAATCTTTGTACAATAGTTTCCATGTTTTATGCTTTGCAATCATTTGGCTATCAATCCCGATTAATCTCATAATATTTATGCATGCTATCACTATTAGGCTTGAATTATGTGGATTCAGACCATGACACAGACTCACCATGAACTAACACCTATCCTCTTCAATTTCTCACCGAGGTTCTAATATTTCCGGTACTGCAACTAGTGTCCTCACATCAAAACAAAATCCTCATTTTTTACAATGATTTCAGTTTGAGTATAAGGATTACTTTTCAACACTCACTCTCAGAACAAATTCACACTCATTCATACCTATTGCCATAAGCTTGCCCTTATTTTCACTGCTTTAAGTTTGCTATACAACCCTTAGGATCACGATAGGACTTTCTTAGCTTGTAACATAGGCTCAGGGTCAGGTAGGGTATATTTAGGTATACTTTAGTGGCTTTTTGCCCTCCTTGACATATCGTCTAAACATACCGTTTTCTATCATTTTATTTTGCTCAGTTTCCCATATTCTTTCACCTTTTTATTTTCCTTTTTTTCTTCATTTGTGTAAGTGACTCTCTTCTTTTCTTGCTTGTATTTCTTGTAAATTTTTGTTTTTTTTGTTTTTACTTTTCTTTCAACTAATTCTTGAGTCACTTTACTTTTATTTTTTCTCTCTCTTTGTTCTTTCAACCCCACTTTCCAGAGCATTCCTCATAATAGCCACCCTCAACTCATGGCTTTGCCATGAGTCAAAGTACACAATACCCAAAGTTGGGTCAGGGCTATAAAAAGGTTATTTACTGCATTAGCCACCCTCAACTTATGCTTTTGGCATAAAATGAGGTGCGCATGTCCAAGGAGGGACCAGGGCCAACACATTATTCCCAGAAAAGTTCAGTTGGGGCGAAAAAGAAAGGTCAAATTTAAGGTCAAATCATTTGGATCAAAGAAGGATAAATTTCATTTGGTTTTCTTTTATTTACGCTAAAAATGGGCTATATTGAATAAGAGTCTATGATCCTTTCCTAATTGTCTATTACAACTTACTTTTAGCAGGACTAACCAGGCAAGTTCTAGCTCAATACAAATAGTGGACTATTCAAATCTTCCTCACAGTCACTTGATATCTCATCACTCTACCAGATTAGCAGACACCTAGTTCGAATTTTAGACTTAGGGCCATGAAGTGGTGTACCTCTATGTCATGCTTAGAGCCACACATTTATAAATTACTATGTCTAGTCATGCATCACTTTACATTTTATCAAGATATCATTTTAGCCATCATGGTCAAGAATTAAACTATGTACACAAGATATAGACATGTCAGTTTAACAGAAAAAGTAATCAGTCTCTGGGGAAAAAGAACACAGGCAAGAAAACCCCGAAAGAGGATAGTAAATTGGGCTACTCAGAATTCACCCTAGCACTCACTTTCCATTTACCCCACCCCCAACAAAAAGACATGCAATTGTTCCCAATGCATAAAAAAATTGAAATACTAGAGTGGTAGGTGAAGCAAACCTGGGGCGTAAAGCGCCGACGATCAGCAAGCTGGTGGGTCCAATTCCCCGTAACCCACTACCTTTGTAATCTGGGCACCCTTAGTGGTGTCCTCAGCATCAACAACACTATCAGCAGTGCCTCGCGCTATCTCCACAGTTCTGGAGCTAGACGCCCCAGCAACTAACTCTCCTGCTCTCATCTGACGCGTCTCCTCTTCAGCAAGCGAGGCTCTCCTCGCAGCCTTCATCTCACGGCGCTCCTTCTTTCGTGCTCGAGATTCATCCTCTTCTCGACCCCTACGCCTCTTGGCATGCTCTCGAGGGGAAGGTGGTGGAATCTCTAAAGTGGCGAATAGGGCCGCCATCACTGTGTCTTCAGCAGGCTCTGCAGAAGGGGCCTCAAACTCAGGCACCCTAGCCTCTTAGATCATATTAATATCTGCGCGAAGATTGTCGACCGCAGCCTGAAGGGTCGACACATCCACTAGAGGGGCTGGACGGGCTAGCACCCGCAACTCAAAAGCGTCCAAGCGCTGATGAACCTCTGCGATCTTCCGCTCTGTGTGCTGGACCATTCTCTGCTCCAAGCGCTCTTGTGCCTCGGCAATAGACCTGTGCATCCAAGGCTGGATATGATGCTGAAGTGTAGCCATTTGCGCCTCTAATTTCTGGACCCTAGCAAGCGGGACCAGAGCGGGTAAAGGGGCTGAGCAAGAGGAGCTCGGGGAAGTGATACTTCCTGGGATAGACTCGACCGGGGTAGTGTAAGTGGAAGCCTCCTGCATAGCCGTGCGGGCTTGTTCTACCGTATCAACCACATTGTCAATAAGTGGAGGCAACTCTGGACGAGACCCTCAGTGTGGAGCCAAATCATTGTCCTCATCCTTGATGAGGCCGATATCAACAGTGCCCAGAGGGGTCTTGAGCTGATCAACGTGCCATATAGGCACACCTGCGGCCCTGCATAGATATAATATCATGCACAGAAAAGGGTAAGTAGTTGTGACCTTAAAAGCCCTCTCGTGCATGACCGCCTGTAGAAGCAATGCAAAATCCACCTCAAACATTGATATCATCACCACCATCAGTACTGCTCGATCCCATGTGACGATATTATCAGCGGTTGTGGGGGAAAGGCAGTGGCGGACAATCAACCACAAAACCTTCACCGTGAAAGTCAGGTTGGCCTTCTTGATGCCCCTCTTCGGTTCAGTCACCCAGTCGGCACCCTCTCCATCAACAAACAAGTGCAGGGCCATCCACCTCTTGGTGTTCTCTCTCAGCGATGGCTCACGCATGAATTGGCCATCTTTAACAATCTGCCATCGGTAGTCAAAATCGGCAGTGAAAGGGGTCCGATTAGCATCAACATCCTCGCCATATAGAAACCGGCGGATAGCATGCAGGGAGATATCAACATGAAAGCCACGTACTCGAACCTGCTCCAGTGGGGACTGTTTGGCGGGGGAAGCCCGTCTATCAATCTGTGATCGGAGAGTCGCTACGTAGGATGCATATAACTCTCGGACCAGCTCTTCACTATAACGTCCCAACGGACGTGCTGTCCACTCCAGTCGATGTCTGGTGAAGAGATTGTGGATCTCAGGAATCGTTGGGAGACTTCCCATAAGGTCCCGCCGCTCCAATGTAAGTGTCTGAGTCATAACTCCTTTGTCATTCAGGAACTTTGCATCGGAATAGATTTAAAACTGCCCGTCGACACACCACCGGTTGGGCTGGTTAGTAACCGGGGTGAGAGCGCGAGCTGGTGAACCGGGTGTGGATTCCAAACTGTCAGCATCATAAGACGAGGCCGACGCTGCAGCGGTGGCGGGTGCGGGAACCTCAGCAGATCCGGAGGCTTCCTCCGACCACAAAACTCCTAAGGAGCCATATGCTCCTTCTTCATTAGTGGCTGACCCAGAAGGTGTGCGGGTCAGTGTGCGCTCCTCATCAGACTGGGAGGCAGTGACTATGCCGGACGCCACCTTTTTGGGTGTGGCTCTGGCAGCACGTGCAGCACGGGATGGGGTGGAAGTGCCTGGGTGCACGTACTCGGGGTCACGCTCATCATCAGAGCCAATGACCAGGCGGGCAGACGGGGCGACAGACTTCGATCGCCCGCATGCATAGACTGGATCGTATTTTGGTGACATAGTAGATAGTACCTGTAAAGGATTAATATTAGTACTAGAAGGAACAAACAAGACCAGAAAAACCACACAAAATAAAAAAATATTAAAATACATTAACATTGCTATAGTAACAGTGAAACACAACGGACCAGGTGACGGCTCGTCGTGAGTACGACGGACCGTCATGGGGTCCGTCGTGTCTTACTTGGACTATGTTTATATGGAGAACCCTGAAGGAGAGTCTCTGACAAGTATGACGGTATGTGCAGTACGGACCGTCACAGGTACGACGGTCCGTCATAGGTGTCCGTCAGAAGACACTTAAAAAAATATGGAGACCCTTAGGAGAGGGGTCTCTGACCATCATAACACTCATGCAGGACGGACCGTTGTGGGTATGACGGTTCATTGTACTTGTTCGTTTGAGGACACTTAGAAAACATAGAGAGAGACCCTTAGGATTAGGGTCTCTGACAACCAGAACGGTTGTGCAGGATGGATCGTCGTGGGGATGACGGTCCGTCGTATGTGTCCATTGAAGGAAATTTAGAAAAAGTGAGAGCGTCTTAGGAATAGGGTCTCTGACAACCAGAACGATTGTGCAGGACGGACCATCGTGGGGATGATGATCCATCGCATGTGGTCGTTAGTGGACACTTGGAGAAAATTGGACAGTGGGGTGTTAGCGCTGTTGGAATGGACCCAACGACGGTCCGTCGTGGGTACGACAGTCTGTCATCGGGGTCTCGTTCTGTAACTCAGTGACAGAACTGGGTATGCCCCATTCATCCCCTATGACCCAAATCGAATTGGTAGTGTTTTAACCTACATTTTCTAACCCAAATACCTAGTAAACTAGCAATGCTAAAGCACCTATTTCTAGGTTTTAACACAGCAATTTTGAGGATTTTTAACCTAGGTCAGACAGAATTTTATAAAAAAAATGAACATATCAAGAAGAACTAGGCTAATACTAATTGATAAACAAAAATGCAATATAAATGAGTAGAAATTAGAGACACATACCTGAGAATTTGAGAAAAACAATAGGGAAAGGTACTTGGTGATCAAGAAGACACCCACAGCAGCAGCTCCAACTAGTAGGTGATGACTTTTAGGACTTTGGAGAATTTGGGGGGAAAAGATCGGTTGTAAGAGAGAGGGTTTGACCTTTGAAAGTTGAAAAGAGAGGGAAATGGGAGAAAAAGTGAAAGAATGGGGTGAAATAAAGGGATGAGGGTTTTAAATGTTGAATTATTTTTAAAAACCCAGCCGGGTCGGGTCGGGTACGCTTCATTAATGACGCGACGATTCCCCGACGATGGTCCATCTAAGTTGTCATGGTGCGTCGTTGGTTCCATCGCGTGTGCCCTAGTTTGAAAATAACAGAAAGATGTACGTGGTACGACAGATTCATGCGACGGTCCGTCGAAGGAGCAACGGTCCGTCACTATATCCGTCAGTGAGTTCTGCAGAGTAATTTTCTGCAGAATTTTCTTGTGATGTGCCTGCAAATTTAAAATCCATTAGTAGAAAATGCTACCATTACTAGAAAGAAAAACTATAAGTATTGGGTTGCCTCCCAACAAGCGTTTGATTTAACGTCGCGACATGACTGAGGAAACTTCATTACTCAGCCTTCATCAAGACGGTATGCCTTTATCACTTCATTCACCAATGCAGTATGCCCAAAATAGAGTTTTATTCATTCTCTATTCACCTTAAACCGCACTCCCTCCTTGGTTTTAACTCAACTGCTCCATGAGGGAGTACTTGGGTAATCAAGTAAGGGCCAGTTCGTTTGGATTTGAGCTTGCTCGGAAGACAAGACAACCCAGAACTGTCTAAAAGCAAAATATCCTCAACCATAAACTCTTGTTTTACACTTTTTTTTCATTCTCCTTCTTCAACTTTTCTTCGTGGGATATGACGGATACCGATTGGTGCTCACCACTCTGCCTCATGGTCCTACAAATGTTGAAGGTCGCTTCTTCATTGTTCAACCGAAATTTCATCTGCCCCTTGTCCATATCAACTAAGGCTCTACCTGTAGCAAGGAATGGCCTCCCAAGAATAATAGGCACTTCAAAATCGACTTCACAATCAAGAATAACAAAATCTGCCAAAAATATAAATGACTCCACTTTTACTAGCACATCATGGAGTATCCCTATAGGCCTTTTCACTGTTCGATTAGCCATCAGTAGCCGCATCGCAGTGGGTTTTAGGTCACCCAAACCCAACTTCTTGTAAATCGAGAGGGGCATAAGATTTATGCTTGCCCCCAAATCACATAGTGCTTTCGCAAAATGTAATGACCCGACTATACAAGGAATAGTGAATGCACCCGGATCTTCTTTCTTTTGTACGAGAGATCTTGTAGCAATAGCACTACAATGTTGCAGTCTATCATCATCCTCGAAAGTGACCAATCTTTTCTTTGTAACCATATCTTTCATAAACTTGGCATAATCGGGCATTTGTTCTAGAGCTTCTACCAAACGGACATTGATAGAAAGCTGCTTCAACATTGTTATAAAACGCCGATATTTACCATCCTCGGTCTTTTTCACTAATCCCTGAGGGAAGGGTGGTGGTGGTCTAGGCATGGGAATCACCTTCATATGGACTTCTACATCTTTTCCAGTGCTCTCTTCTGCTTCACCACTACCCTTTACCACCTTATCATCATCCTTTCTCACCTTTTTCTCATTAAACGGCATAGGTGGGTAAATGGTTTGCTTACCATCCCTAGTAGTGATTGTCATACAGTGCGCATCATTTTTTGGATTTTGGAAATTGTTGCTAGGAAGAGTGCTCGTTGCCGTGTGTTCACTGTCGCAGATAATTGGTCCATTTGCAACTCGATCTGCTTAATCAATATTGCATGTGTATCGACTTTTTGCCCAATACCTGCTAAATCACACCTTAACTATTTAATGTGCTCATCACTAGCATCGAACCTCCTCATCATTTTGTGCAACATATCCTCAACTCGCGCCATACTATCTCCACCATCCCTAGGAGTTACTTCACGATTTTGAGGAGGGACATAGGGCCCATTCCTATCATTTATGTTACCGTAGTTAACCATGTTGAAGCTGTTGTCGCGGTTGTAGTTTCCATCTCGGACATAATGACCCTCACGGTTATAGTTACCATAGATCCAACCTTGGTTCCCTTGACCTTGGCGCCAATTATCATGATTTGATCCTTGGGCGTTCGGTCGGAAACCCCCCGTCTGCTCATTTACTGCATAGGAGTCCTCCGCATAATAGCATTCATCATTAGGTGGTGGTGGTTTAGGCAAGTAGTTAACTGCATTTATCTTTTCTACACCCCTAGTGATATGTTTTAGTACCAACCCAAGCTTAGTTCTCATCTGAGCCATTTCTTCACGAATATCATCTGTGGCTAGGTTGTGAGTGGACTGCACTGCGAATGTATTTCTCCCGGTATCTACCTTCCTAGTACTCCAAGCTTTATTATTCCGGGAGATTTTCTCTAATTTTTCAGCAATCTCAGTATAAGGAAACTCCCCATAAGATCCACCTGCTATAGTGTCCAACACCGCTTTATTATTATCATCCTGTCCTCGATAGAAGTATTCCTTCAGTGACTCATTATCTATATCGTGACTTGGGACACTTCTCAAGAACGAGGTGAATCTATCCCAAGAACTACTAACTAACTCTCCTGGTAGTGCCACAAAGTTGTTCACTCTGTCTTTGTGGTTTAGTTTCTTGGAGACCGGATAGTAGCGTGCTAAAAAAACATCCCTTAGTTGGTTCCAAGTGAAAATTTAGTTGTACGGGAGTTCAGTGAACCATATAGCAGCCTCTCCCATCAGTGAGAGAGGAAACACTCTGAGCCCTATTACATCCAAGTCCAAGTCAGGCCTCCCTACACAGCTTCTACACACTGCCCTAACCTTAGTTATATGCGCATGTGGATCCTCAGAAGGTAGCCCTGAAAACAAACATCTGGTAGTGAGCATTTGCATCAGGCTACTAGTTACCACGAAGGTGTGGCCTGGTGGTAGAGGAGGCAAGACAAGTGGCCCATCGGAGTCTGCTATGTTATCATAGCCTCTGTAGTATGCTTGGGGCCGTGGAGCTGGATTTTGTCCCCTCTGTTGGTGCTCACCCGGGGCATCGGGTAACAACTGACCATGAACATCAACCGGAGCTGGGATGTTCTAGTTTGGCTCATCATCATTGATTCTCAAGTTTCGATTCATGTTGCGTAGTGTACGCTCTAATTCGTGATCGTAGGGAAACAAGGGTTCTCTTCCTCTCCGTGTATTTGGCATACAGGGAGGGTGGTTCTGCATGAATCAAAAACAATAAAACAAAGTAAAATCAAGAAAATATCAACTAAACTATAGTAATAAGTGTAAGTTAATCTAAAAGCTACTTTCCCCGGCAACGGCACCAAAATTTGATAGGCTCGAACTTACTTCTCAAATAAGAAGTAAAGCGGTCGTGTCAAGCAAATAACCCAACTAGTGAGGTTGGGATCGTTCCCACAAGGAAAATAGTTTAGACTTAACATCAATCTATTATTACTATTGTTCAGTCAATTACTTCTTTGGAAAGCAAAAATGATAAAAAGGGGGTTTTCTATTTCTAAATAAATGAAAATAACTAGCGAAATTGAAAGAGACACTTAACAGCTTCAAATGTTGGAGTTTAATCAATTAATGAAAGTAACTAGGGTTTATGTGTTCCGCGCAGGTTCATAACTTCATAAGTCTAACTATAACAATTCTTTCCTAGTATCTTTCATGCAAAGTAATAAGTTATGTATTTCTAAATCCTTGGTCAGGCATCTAGAACATCTCACTCCGCACCTTGGTCCGGCTACGTGTGTTGCTATCCTAACCCTTATCTTTACCTCTTATTAAGCATCGTATTCGATATTTGACTAAGTTATTACCTCGTACCAATCAATACTAGCCTATTAGATAGTATAAACTAAATCTATGTTGATAATTTTTTTTCCTATTATCTACCTCCTTGGTCCGGCAAGTAGTATTAAGGCGAGTTCTAACGTTGGTCATCCATTAAAAATACTTCTAAGCGAAAGAATTATCAATACATTCAAGACACTATTCTAGAATTGTTATTTTAGTTAGGTATTACCTCATTAGTTGCCTATGGTTCCCACAACCCTAGTTATGGAGTTTAGTTACCCATAGTCATAATCACAATATTCAAATATATGGTATAAGAATTCATGTACTTACTTCAATGAGAAAGAGTAAAATCTGAAAGTTCGCTTGATTAATCAACAAAAATTACAAACAATCAATTACAAGAATCTCAAATTAATCAAGAATCTCAGAAAAGGTCTAAAATAATCAAGAGTCTAACAATAATCAAGGGTCTAACCAAATAATCCAGAGTCCAACCTCAAAAAGGATGTTTTTCAAACTATTTATAGAAAATAAAAACCTAATTAAACAAGGACTCTATTTGCTAGAAATCGGTCAAAACGCGGCTAGGTCGACCTCGCGACAGATCATCGTGGTCACGACGGGCCGTCATGGATTCCATCGTCCCATACTTGTGCAATTTCTTCTGCTGCACTCTTCATTACCCTCGACGGCAGGTATGACGGATCTTCAGAGGCACAACGGTCTGTCTAGGGTCTCCATTCCAAAACACTTGAACTCTTGGAATATGGGTACTAGGACTACTTCTCTGATCTTCATGACGAACCTGCAGGATAGACCGTCATGGCTACAACGGTCCGTCACGCTTTCCGTAACCCCACACTTGGTCAGAATTCCCCATCTTCCTTCAGCAGCTGCACTACGCTGCCACCTGCGGACCGTCACGAGCATGACGGACCGTCACAAGCTCCGTAGGTGGTCTCTTCTGCATTTCTTTGCTCAAAAACCTCCGCATTCATCCTTGGACAGATTTCCTACAAATAAGGAGAAACTTATATAAAAATTAGCACAAAAAGGCTTTTGGACACACTAAACTTAAGGAAAAAGTATTTATAATACCGTGAAACCACGGTATATCAATGTTCAATCATTTTTTATTAAGTATCATTTTTTTGGTGCTTACGATAGAATGATTCTTTGTTTTATTTTTACTTATATATCGTATATATTAAGGTATCTAATAATAGCATATGTGTATCATACAGTCATACATATGTTATTTAAGTATCATATTTATATGAATTATTCATAAGTATATAAAAATTTAAGTATCTAATTCAAATTGTGAATTTGAGTATTTTCTTATGTGTTGGACATGAAATTTAATGTATCAAAAAAATATATTTAAATTTAATGTTTCATTTATATATAGTTTTAAATAGTATATTTAAGTATCATGTTAACCTGTTTTTATTTAGTATCAGCATTAGGAAAATTTTAGTATCATTTAAAACAATAATATTATTATACGCAGTCAATAGTTTATAAACTTTTTACGTATGTTACAATTTGATAAAATTTTATTTGTTTTATTGCAGAATATGAATTACGTCATTAAACATATTCCAACTAATCTATTAAAGATTTGTCCAATATACAACACGAATTTTGTTGAATACTATCATCTATTAAGGTTGAAGGGTGGATATGTTAGTCATAGCGATGATCCAACAAAGCCAAAGGGAGAATTTTCTAAACAGGCAGAAGATGAATTTGTTGATGTTGATTTTTTAGGTTTATATTATTTTTGAACTATTATTGGAACGGAATATTTTGTGTTTCAACTTATTTTTTTGATTCAATATTACTAAGCATTTTTTAGTTTTAATAATTTATCTTGTCAAACCGCTGATGATACTATATTAAATTTTTTTAACAACATTTAAGTTATTTACTAAATTATGACACATAATTACTTAGTTAAAATTTATTAATTATTTTATAAATACCAAGATATGATACTATATTATAATCAGATACGAAGTAACAATAGAATACTTATTTTAGTATCAAAAAATAAAATTAGTATATCTTTAAATTATGCAAATTATTTGGATACTCATAAGTAGTATAGTACAAGAGTTTGAATAATATACTTATATATATATATATATATATATATATATATATATATACACAGTAAGTTTAGTTTATATTTTTGTCAACTTTTTGAATTCAATTATATTAGTTAATATCAGATCCACTATATGTTTATCATTTAATGTAATTGATATTAAACAAGTTATAAATTTGTAAATGTCTTTGCATGTACTACAATACAGTCAAAATTTGATATGTTTAGTATCAAATCAGATTTTGTAGATTAACTCATTCACATGTTGTTCAACACATCAAATAAAACAAGTTCACATATTATTAGAAAATTAAAAATATTTAAAAACATTATTACACATCAAATAAACTAAAAAAATATAAATCAAGAATCTTTTGTAAAGAAGGTGCATCAAATTGAGAGCCTTTGCGTCGCTTTTTTCACCCTCTACACACATGATGATACCTGTTGTTGCATCGAAATTTATCATCTCTTCAACACCTTTATCTGAAGTATCAATGCATAAAGGATAAGTTCCGAATCCAGTCTCATGTTTCTTAATTTCTACATACAGTTTTACACCCATATCATTCCGAATACACAATGGAGACGAATTTCCTTCAACAACATATCTAATCTCTATATTTTTTTCGATTAGTCAATACCCAACTCAGCCGCAATTGTTGAAATAAGATTCATGAACGAAATATTTTCACCAACCACTATCCCATCACTTTTGTATTGCTCATACATAACATCACTTTCCCATATTCCAGAATGTCGCAAGAAGATCGAAATATTCTAAGAAACATGACGCTACATTCGGAACTTATCCTTTATTCATTGATACTTCAGATAAAGGTATTGAAGAGATGATAAATTTCGATGCAACAATAGGTGTCATCAAGAATATTTCTACATACAGTTTTACACCAATATCATTCCGAATACACAATGGAGACGAATTTCCTTCAACAACATATCTAATCTCTATATTTTTTTCGATTAGTCAATACTCAACTCAGCCGCAATTATTTAAATAAGATTCATGAACGAAATATTTTCACCAACCACTATCCCATCACTTTTGTATTGCTCATACATAACATCACTTTCCCATATTCCAGAATGTCGCAAAAGATCGAAATATTCATCTTTGAAAATTCAGAATTGGCGTTCCAGAGATTTTTTTATGCAAAATATTTTTTTTTCTGATTCAGAATATAACTTTTAAAAATATTTTTAAATTGAATAATGAATTAAGTTAGTACGTTGTTATGCAGTTGTCACGGTAATATTGTTACAAAATTAACATAAATCAAGCGAAATCTGTTACTCTTTATTTTCACAGTTACCAAAAAATAAAAAAATATTAAATATCCGGCCATTTTTATTTACGTATTATTCTTATTTTATAAAGTATACAAAATTCTTAAAAATAAGAGATTTTTAATAAATATTAATATTATATGAATAAAATGTAATTTATCATCTGCCTAATTTTTACATGAAATAATTGCATAGGGGTGACCTTGTATAAAACAGGAGTAACATTATAATTTATACATCGCCTTCATCAGATCTGGTCCTCTCTTTTATGTATGTATCTCCTTCATCTTTTTATCTGTTCCATGCTTTTAGTTCTTCGTTTAATCTTTCCTTGCCTGTTGGTCGAATTTATTTCTTTTTTGTGCATTTTGGGTATGTTTTCGTATTTGAGCTACCTTTTTCGAACTGAATGTTTTTTTTTGGTTCTTTGAAAGATTTGTAATATTGAGCGCTTATTTTTTAGGCCTAAAGTCACTAGCCACCCTTGTTTCTTTGCTTGCCATGTTATTATTATGTTGAAATATTTGATGGTGTAGTAAGCTGCCTTTGAGTGTTAGTAAGCAATGTTTTGAGAATTATTAGAAGTACAGATAAAAGAAGTATAATGCCATGAAAGAGGGAATTTTTATGATAATTTTTGAGATATGGAAGTGATAAATTTTAATAACCTGGTAGTAATAAATAATCTTTAGGTTTGTCTTTGTTAAAAAATTTAATCCTTATTTTTGTTGATAATCGTGGTGTCTGGGACAACTCGTATGCTTCGAAATCACCTAGTAGTTTTGGCCTTCCTCGAAGTTGAACCCCATACCTCATGTTCTCAACCCACTTTATCGACCATTAAGCCACTTCATTAACATCTGATCCTTATATCCCAAACCTTCCTATTATCAGTAACCATTTTTGGTTTCTAACTATGAACTATCAGCATTTGATATCAATTGCTCGCATTAATCCAACGGAGGCTATATGGAATGTCTTATATTAAGTTTAGTATGTTAGAAAGCTTTCATTGTTAGGTTCTCTCTTAATAATTAATCAATTTTTTTTCTACCGCGATTGTTAAGTATTACAGAGTGAAATGCATTTGAATTATCAATTATTGTAGCTAAAGGTTGTAAATGATGAAGATCAATTTTAACGGACTTGAACAAACTGCCCCACTTCGACGGGAGTCTTCTGAGCTGTTTAATGGAATTTCAAATTCTCCATCATTCCATCTTCCTAATACTGCTAATGTGAGTCTGACTATTTTTCTGTTGTTTCCAATTATATTAAATTAATAGGGGATTTATGAAGTCCTAATTCTCTAACTATGTTTACTATTTATCATGTATGGTATTTTAGTTTGATGGTTTTCAAAAAGAAGCAATCCAAATGGTGAAGCCCGCGAAGGGAACCACAACCCTTGCTTTCATTTTTAAAGGAGGTGTCATGGTTGTTGTTGATTCTCGGGCTAGCATGCCCTTTGCTCATTATTGTCTTTATGTTAAACAATGTGAAGAAGTTCTTGAATTACTTATCAACTTCTTCTATTATGACCATCCATTAGTCAATGGCTCTTGTGACCTTGTTGCCTACCCTGTAACCCTGTCAAATGACTTGATAAGGGACATGGAAGACCTCATTATTTTCATGATTGAGTTTTTTTTGGTGCAAGTGAACCTATATTTAACCGGTTTAAGCATAAAATGTTTATTGGTTTTAAAAATTTCCACGTTCTACAAAATTTCTTCAGTGGCTTATTCAAGTTTATATCTATGTAATATGCTATACCTTTTTAAGAGTATGGTTCTGTCGTCAATGTCACTATAGTTATTGGTACAATGACTAGAACTTGGAATTGGTGTCTGAGCAGCAAGGTGTTTGGATAAAATAGAGACATAATCTGATTTCTGATTGATCAGAAAAAGAAAAGTTTGATCTATTGGGTACCTGAAACGAAATTTAAATTAACTTTAACTTTTATAGGTTGTGTTGTGGAGTTATGCTATACGAGACTTGGTTATGTTTTAGTTATTTGACTGTCAAGTTCTTCACTAGAGGAATGTGAATTCTAAATTTAGGTAAAATATGCTTCTACTTTGTTTGGACGATAGAAATTCTGTTTTAAGTGTTATTTCTTGATCTGTTGCAGTTCTTTTGATTTGACCTGACCTTTTAAGAAATATCTTCCTTTCCTTGTAATTTTTTGCAGCATCTCAATCTGTGAAGAAAATCATTGAAATTAATCCTTATATGCTTGGCACAAGGCTGGTGGGGCTGCTGGCTGCCAATTCTGGCATAGAAACCTGGGAATCAAGGTATTTCATTATTCCTTTTCCGAGTTGTTGTATTTACCCATTTTTGCCAGGGGAGTACTTGATATAGATCAATTCTGGACCCCTCTAAATTACAGAGACCCTGTATTTTAGAGAATTTTAATGCTTCTGACTACACATATTTATCTAGGATGGATATGTTCTCCCTTCACTGAATAGTAAAAAAAGAGAAAGCAAAAAGGTAGAGTATAAGCTAATAGTAAGAATGAAAATATGACTACATTGAAGAGGTAAAAAAGAAACAAATGACTAAATTTAACTGGTGTTAGGTTTGGTCAGGAAATGATGATTGGAAATATTTTTCTCCTCGCCTATTAGCGAACGGTTCTTTGGAAGTCTCGTTCTGGTTAGTTTCTTCAAGACTAAGACCCTTCTGTTGGCCATTTTCACTATGCAGATTAAGGTCTCCTGACTTCTAAGTCTAATTATGCTTATTCCAAAAATAAAAAAAGGGTAGGGGATTGGGGGGAACATAGGGGTGGCAATTGGATGGGTTGGGTTAAAATTAGATGGGTTAAAATGGGTCAAAACCCAACCCAACCCAAATTTACTTGGGTCCCGAAGGGGTCGGGTCAAAACGGGTCAACTAAAGGGTCATTACCCAATCCGCCCAACTTGACCCAACTTACTGCTTTAATTTTCTACATATTCACTTCCAGAGAAAGCAACAATCTTCCCCAACAGATTTACCCAACTTCCTCCTTTAATTTCAAGGAAAATAATGACTAAAATTTAAATACAAAGATGGAGATCTCAAAGATAAATTATGAAAAATGAGCTAGCCGGAATACAAAACAAAGTCATTACAAACAATATAAACATATTGTATGAGAAAAATAGACTACACACAGACAAAAAAAAGATAAACTAAGTAATACTGATTAGGGGCTGAAACTAGTTTATGATAATAAAAGTTTCAATCCCACAAAAAAAGAAGCTCTCCCAAGTCCCAACACAAAATCAAATAAAGTATTCTAGCCTAAATATATCAGCTTTCGGGTACAACTTGATCATAATCTTCTTTCAATTTCTCTTGATTTTCCCGCCCAAGTCCCCCCTTAGTAGGCTTTGTCAATATCAAAACACAAAAGTTGACCTCTTGGTGGATCCAACATTTGCAAGATCCTGCAAACACAAAGTTTATCATATTGTGAATTATGTCAACAAGCGATTGATATTCGATTTAACTCAAAAAATGACATAATTACTAGACATCAAGAATAGATGCACTGTAGGTGGTATCAAGCTTTTGTCGAGTGTACTGAGCTCAAGTTAGTTGGAGAAAACTTTGAGTTGAAAGAGCTACTCTTATCACCTGCATTAGGTACTAAACTAGAGCTATTGTATGCTGCTTTATTTGTGGAAGAATTGCATGAACTGAAGTTGCACACTAGCTGTGCCAACATTTTATTAGCAGTGAGGCAGTGACTACATAAATTATTTTGATACTTTGACCTTTGTATAATCAAGCACCAGTGGTAGAAAGCCTGCCACGGTACCGACCTGAGGTCATTTCTCGGCTGGCACGTAACTCATCTCCATAAGGTAGGGGTAAGGTCTACGTACATTCTACTCTCCCCAAATCTCACCTTCTAAGATTAAATTGGATTTGTTATTGTTGTTTTGAGATTTTTATCTTATAGTACAATCAAAATAAAAATGAATTTGTCATAATACACCTTTTAAAGCTAGAAAGAACTTGTCTTAATTAAACAACTTTGTAGAGATAAGTGACTAATTTCTCTAGACTGTGTTAGATTCTTCAAGGAATGATCTCCTAGTTACACCAGATTGTAATCTTAAGCAAACAAGCCAAAATTAATTTGTCCTTATCATGAATAGAGAGGAAGACCCCCATACAATTGGAAACCTGGAACTCTAATAGTCAAAATTTCAGTTACATCCCCTCTAAACAGCACCCTCCCAATAAAATAGAGAAACACAGAGAATGCGACATGACAATTGATAGCTTCTGTGTTGTTTGTTATATGAAAATATGTCAATGTTTTAGTTACGTACAAAGGTGCATTTTCTAGAATCTACATTTTTCATAGCCTACTCTAGACAGTAAATCAAATCTAGGAGGATATACTAACAATTGCAATAACGATGATTAGCGCTCAAAACCTAGAAGCTAGCTCTTCACATCAATTGCAACATCATCTTAATTGGAATCATCAGCCACTACAAATAGACAAAACATAATTTATAACTACATTGAAAAAGTAACGAAAAAAAAGTCATAATACATTCCAACATGAGTAAATTATACCTCCATGTCCGTAGAGCCAATCTTGAGCACCCAACTTGGCTTTTTGCATGTTCCGCTAAGATTGAACTTTGATATCTTCCAATTACTCGTCCTCTTATGGTGAATGTTGATTCAGACACAAAGTACTAATAGGTATACTTAAAAAAAATTGGCATAAGTGATAGCTCAGGATATATATTCATGTTATGTTTCCAAAATTTGAGTACATCTAGATTAGCATTCCCCTTGCAGTCAGGTACAATCTCTTTCTCTTCCAAATATAGTTGTAATATGTTTTTTTCCAAATTATATTCTATTTGACTTGCAAACAAATGAATTTCATCCATTTTATCTCTCATCTCAGTATCACATTCATCGACAGTACTTCCTACCAATGCACTAACAGATGCTGGATATTTCATGTACTCAAACAATTGGTGCAAATTATCTTCGACAGCCTTCTCCTTTTCATTACAAGTCAAAGAGTCTAGTTTTGAGAAGCAAAATTTCATGAATTTTCACTTGTATCGAGGGTCAAGAACGACTGCCAAAGACAAAACTGGAGTATACCCTTTCCAATACTTTGTAAATGTCTTTTCCATTTTCTCCACCATTTCTTTAATATCATAATTTTGACTATTTTTCTCTCCATTATCAACAAGTGAATTTTCCACAATTAATGGGAAAACAAGTTGGCCATTGGATATTGATTTCCTGAAAATAGAGTAGTGATTTCATAAAAAAGGCTTAAGAATGACCCAGTGGTTTGAGCTTGGGATTTCCATGTTGGAGGTCTCAAGTTCAAAACCCTTTGCCAGGGAAAGCAAGGGGTTTGCCTTCTGAGTCGAGCTGGTCTTACCAGGCTTTCCTAGTGTGGGTTACCTCTCTTATGTGGTTTGCGAGCTATTGTATAGGAGCGGGGTTTTACCCTGTGCTCAGCCAAAGGGTAGTGGCTGTGGGTTTCCCTTGTCATAAAAAAAAGCTTTAGGAATTGGCTATTGTTTCTGCCTTATTCCAATCCATTCCTGAAGGACAACGTTCAAAATCAGCATCAAGTAACTTAAAGTAAAAAAATTCCAATGATATGGAATACCACTCTCAAGTATAAGAAAAGTGTAGTTCCATCTTATAGGCACGTCTTAATGTGCTTTCCCAGTCAATTTCAATCCAAGATTCTTGATACAATATATAAAGTTAGAATGGCGTTATGACGACCCTCTAGGGTGAAGTCGGGTCGTCACACTAAGATCATAGAGGAGAATAACATTATATGTAAAGAGTTAGAGAGGGTGTAAGGATGCAAATAATGAGAGAAGGAAATCATCACCTCTTTGGAGTGTTGTCTCATGGATACATTAAGAACAATTGAAACTATGAAGGCCGAGATGGTTATTGGAAGAGCTCGAGAAATTGAAGCTTCAGGATTTGTGATGTACAAGGGAGACAGGGTCACATGGAGGCCAAGATTAAGGCTCCTAGTCCATCGATGTTCAAAGGCGCTTGTGACACGCAATAGGGAGAATTTCCTCTAGCACTTGGAGAATTACTCAAGTGTGACAAAGTGAGAGTGACAAGAACAAAAACAACACTGTCCTATTATACCTTTTAGAAATGACCATACTATGATGGAAGCAAAAGGAGTCAGATATAGGGAAAAGGCTTTGCATTATCAACACATGGGAGCAATTTTGAGTCAAATTCAGAAGGTCTTCTTTCCCAACAACGTCATCTATGCGGAAAATCGCTGATTTAGAGAGTTGAAGCATACAAGCATAAGTGAAGCATCTCACCACCCTCATGCTCCAAATTACCAACCTCACGAATAAAGATATGTTGTTCCACTTCATGGATGGGCCAAGACGCAATTGGAACGTGTACATGTTAGGATTATTGATGAAACCATCACGCAGGCCAAAGCTTTGACAAACTTTAGGCATGACAAGCATAAAAAAGGTAGAGGAGAGGAGATGGGAGGTAGTCAGAACCAAAATGGGGGATATAGTGGGAAAAAAGGTGCAGTATCCACATCCCAAGAATCATGACACCTCTTAAGTTTGATGGCAAGAAGTTTGGATGTCAAAGTGATGTTGAGAGAAAGGAAACAGTTGTTACATATGTGGTGGGTTGTATGGCTATGCAAGATGCTCTAAACTAAAGAACCTTGGTGCCATATTACGAGAAAAAAGAGGGTAAGGTTCGGGCACGCCGCAGTTTGGCATGATTGGACTATGTTGAGCTATCGCAAAGCAATCAAAGAAGTCGAAAGAATATAATATACAGTATGTAGACGTTAAGATCAATGGACGACCAACTTGTGCTATGGTCGACACAGGTGCGGAGGCCAACGTCATGACCAAGACTGCAACAACAACATTGGGGTTAAGTTACATCCAAGTAACACCCACCTCGAGATGGTCAACACACCACTGACTCTCATGTGCGTAGTTGCTCATGCAGTAAGAATTATGTTAGGCAAGTGGCAAGGTCAAAACCAACTTTACTGTCTCTCCTTTAGACAACTTTGATATAATTCTTATTCAAGAGTTCTTCCAGATTTGTCACACAATGATCGATCCCTCTCCCCAATGACTCGTGGTCACATAGCGAGAAGGATCACGTATAGTGCCCTTAGTTAAGGTACCAAAGACACAAGGGCAAGCACAACTTTTGGCTATACAACTTGTAAAGGGGCTTGAGTAGGAAGGGTCGATGTTCTTGAAAACCACTACAAGTTTTAAGGGAGATAGAGACAAGAAGTCATTGTCGTAATCCATGTCAATTGAAAAGGTAAACATCGGAAGAAGCTACATGGGAATGAAATGAGGACTTGTGGCTATTCAAATATAAGATCTGAGAGTTTATGCAACAATAGTACGTCGTGGTTGTAGCAATATCAGGTGGGGGAGAGTATGACGATCCGCCATGTCATCACACTACATAAGCACCACGTAAGTGCCACATGGCATAAAATTGCCTATATGGAAGCTTACATTGAAAAGAAAAATAGTCCTTTCTTGAAGATTCTAGAGAAATGTAGGGATTTCCCATGGTAGGTTATAGAATTCCACGGATTTGCATGGCGTCCTTGAACTCTTCTACCTATATAGGTAATTCTAGAAGGAGGACTTATTTGTTAATATCTATGGACTTGCTTGACAATTATTATTGACATATTAACCCCTAAGTTAGTAGTATAAATAGAGAGGCAACCATTTGTAAATTCATCAAGCAAGAACCAAGCAAATGTTCCAAGTCTTGAGCAATACAAAAACCTTCTTAAGTAATTCTCTTGTGTCTTTCTTCACTCCCTTATAGGTCTAGTTTGAAAAAGGCTTGCTTAAACTTGCAAGATCATGAGCAAGTTGTCAAATAGAGGGGTGTACTTAGTTGAAGTCTAAGTCCGTGACATTAGACTCAGAACCTTTCACATATTTAATGTTCTCTCTTATGTTAAAGATTGATGCCTTTATTGACTTTAGACCTGCTTTCACAATCAGATTTAGAATGTGATTTGTACAACAAATATGGACAAAGTCCCCATCACATATCAAAGAATACATCAAGTTCAAGTGCTCTTTCAAGTTATCCACAATTTTCTCATTGTAACTTACACTATCTAATGTTATCGAGAATATTTTCTTCTCGATTCCCCATTCCTTCAAAAAGTTTATCAATATTGGTTCCAAAACTTGACCGGTGTGTGGAGGAAGCACATGGCGGAATATCAAAACCCTCTTCTGCAAAATCCAATTCAAATCAACAATATGTTATCAGACAGAAATAACCATTTAAGGTAATTGATGTCCACAAATCAGTAGTTAAGCATACTCTACTAGGAATTTCTGCAATTTCTTAATGAACTTTGTCTTTTTTCTTTTGATATAATTTCAAAATATCAACCTTTGAAGTATTTCTTGAAATAGTTCTGAGGTTAGGATTCAAGAAACTTAGTATATCCCTTATACCTTCCTATTAATGCAAAAGTTAAGTTATGCCTTACTATAGCTTTCACAATCAATTCACGAAATAGTTTATTATTTACAGCTGGATAAAGACCTGATTACGACACATTAATATGACGCTTAGCTAGGTGACGCTTTAAATTTGAAGTATGAACTATAGAATCAGCCAAATAACCTGGATAAGGTCGAGTGGTAACTTCCAAAGTTGATCTCATACCTGAAGCTGTTCTTGAATGTAGAATTGGCTTCAATCGACTCTTTGACTTGATCTGTATTTTCCATCAATTTCTGAAAAAAGTTTAAAAGAAATTGTTTATCTTCGATTAATTCTCAATCCAGAAAAGGGGTTTTGAGTTGTGAGACCAGTTACTAGAGTTCTCTTGAAATTTTTAATATTAGTAAAACTTACATCAAAGGTTTTCAAAAGTGTGTACTGGGTAATGAGTACTGCTAATTTTTTTGGGAAAGTTTTTCATTATTCAGCAGACCAAAAGAAAATCACCTTCTTATTACTCATATCACAAATGGATGTCCAATAGTACTAGCCTTCATTACTACCTTATACAGTCATGTTATTCACCAATCACTTACACCATTCTATTCACAAATTTTTCAAAATACTTTCAGGAGAAGCCCTAAATAACAAAGAAAAACCATAGGAAGTCTGAAGAAGAAAGGAAAAGATAAGAAACTTACTAGAAAAAAGTAGAGAATAGAGATCATTGGAGCAGGGAATTGATTCTGAATTCTGAGAATGGGTTCTGCCATTCTGCAATTGTAGGGGTTCCGATTGCCTTATCTCCTTAAATCTAGAGTTTTAACCTGCTGGATTACACCAACTTAACCCATTTTTACCAAATATTTAGTTGTTTTATTTGGGGTCAACCCAGTATGACCCATATTTATTTTGCTTATAACCCAACCCATTCATCCTAGTTGGGTTGGGTATGGTTGGGCATATTTTTGCAACCCTTAGGGGAACATATATATCCTCTACCCCTGACCCATTTGCAGAAGAAAGTTCTGAAGTTCTTTTTTTGTTTTCATAAAAGGTAGTGAGGATTTTGGCTTCATGTACTTTGGAAGAGTTAGCCACCGGTTTCTTTTTGTGATTCAGTGTCGTCTTCATGAACTGGAAAACGAAAGGAGAATTTCAGTTACTGGAGCTTCAAAGATGCTGGCAAACATTTTATATTCTTACCGTGGAATGGGTTTGTCTGTTGGAACAATGATTGCTGATTGGGATGTGAAGGTAGTAAACAATGAATGCTGGTACAGTTTCAGAATGTCAAATTCCTGTATACTTACTAATATAACAACTTGATTGTGCAGGGCCCAGGACTATATTATGTCGATAGTGACGGAGGACGGCTTAAAGGAAACAGATTCTCTGCTGGATCTTGTTCTCCTTATGCTTTTGGTGTTTTGGATAATGGATGTGTGTTCTCTTCCACATTTCCTTATCAGTTTTTCCATGGTTCCCCTCCTAGTGTCTACTTGCGAATGATTGTTAGCTAGAATCGTGGTATATGTATGACAAAGGTGATTTAAGATATCATAATACTTATGTCTTTCGTATACGGCGTGTGCATATTGAAGTGCAAAAGACACGAGATCAGATGCATTTACCTGTTGGCCACACTTGACTTCAGTGTCTTGTCAAAAAGAGAGTTCTCTTGTGCCCCTAAGGTTACTCAATACACTGAAGGGAGAGAGGACCCCGTGGTGGTGGTTGTGGTGGGGGGTGTTACAGATGTTTCAAAGTGACTGCATAATTTATTGTGCTGCTCACTTTGACGGCTTTGTTACACATTTTTAACTTTAGCAAACCACTGAACTATTGCGTCCTCTCTGTAATTCCAATTTTCCTCCCTATGTTGTTTCACTGTAGGTACCGATATGATCTATCTATGGAAGAAGTAGCTGAGTTGGCCAGACGAGCTATTTATCATGCTACATTTCGTGATGGGGCTAGTGGTGGTGTTGCTAGTGGTATGGTTCTTGCAATCTCATCCACAAAAAAAGAGGAAATACAAATATTAGTTGGCTTTCCCCCATTGTTCTGTTGTATATTCGTTCTATGGTCTGTGTATTTGTCATTAACTCGTGGATCGTGTCAGTTTATCATGTCGGACCAAATGAATGGAAGAAGCTATTAGGAGACGATGTTGGAGAACTCCACTACCACTACTATCCTGTTGAGGTGGCAGCTGTGGAGCAGGAAATGGCTGAAGTGCCATTGGCCTGAGAAAAAACAAAACCATCAAATACCTTCTCATCTTCGCTAGTTAAAGAGAGTTTAGCTTTCTTCTTCGACTCTATTGTTGTTTTTCAATCTGTAAACAACCTACACTTGATGTATAAACCAAGCCAATAGATGCAGGGTCTGTGTGTTCTGTTCACACATTCATCACTTAATTATGCTTTAGTTCTATGTACACTTCAATTTTTAACTGCTAAGTTCAAATTATCTAATTTGCAGGGTTTACGGAGACAGATTCCCGTACCTACAAAGGTAGGGTAAGGTCATCTTATCCTTTTCAGATCTTGCTTGTGAGACTATACCGAGTATGTTGATGCAAGGTTAAATCATCTAGTTTAGTGTAAACACTAGATGCCACTTATAAGTGAGATGAAAAAGTGCAGATAAGTTAAGTTTGACAATAGTTGTTTCTAGTCATGTCTTATCCTTTTACAATGAACTCTAAGCTAGTAATGCTTTTTAAGACTGAAGTAATCTAATCCCTTTAATCTAAAGTGTTGCCAAACACTAATTAAGTTGATTTAAAGACAAGTTTTATTTACCAAAACAGCCATTATTCCACAAGACAAAATTAGGTACAGGCATTTCCGTAGCTTATTTAATTGAACAAAAGACATTTACTAGAGCAAATTCTGAGTTTGGTAAGGATATGTTTTATGTGTGAGCTATAAAAAAACAAATAATTGATTTGAGTTTCATGTTTTTTGATTTTTGAATAATAAAAAGAAATGAATAAAATATATTTTTCTAGCTCATATATACAAGGAGTAATTCAGATAATATATTCAGGTAAGTAGTTTCAAATCAATATTATATCACCACCAATTTAACTTGTTTCTATTAAATAAATAATAATGTTATAAATCTACCAATGAGGTTAACATATTTCACTAAATGTGTAGTATCAACTTTAAGACCATGTTGATGCAAGGTTAATATTATTTTATTAAACAGTTGTAACAACATATGACTGAAATGTTGCTACATAAAATCATCTGTAGCAACATCTGACTCAAATGTTGCTACATATAATCACCTATACCAACATATGACTCAAATGTTGCTACATATAATCATCTATAGCAACATATGACTCAAATATTGCTACATATAATCACCTATACCAACATATGACTCCAATGTTGCTACAAATAATCATATGTAGCAACATATGCCACATGTTGTGACGGACAAATGTTGCGATATACGTATCAACTGTAGAAACATCTAACTCAAATGTTGCTACTTATAATCATCTGTAGAAACATATGACTCAAATGTTGTTACATATAATCATCTGTAGCAACATATGCAAAACAAATGTTGCTACATATAATCATCTGCAGGAATATTTGATTCAAATGTAGCTACAGACAATCATACGTAGCAACCTATTCCACATGTTGTGACGGATGAATATTGCGATATACGCATCAGCTGTAGCAACATATGACTCAAATGTTTCTACATATAATCATATGTAGCAACATATGGCTCAAATGTTTCTATATATAATCATATGTAGCAACATATGAATCAAATGTTGCTACATATAATTATATGTAGCAACATATGGCTTCAAATGTTGCTATATATAATCATCTGTAGCAACATATGAAACAAATGTTCCTACAGGTGAATCATCTGTAGCGACATATGCCAAATGTTGTGACAGACAAATTGATAAAATAAACATTGTCTTTAATTATATTGTCCTTAAGATAAAATAAAACAAGATATTTGATAAATTAAACATTGTCTTTAATTACAAGCATAATGTCAAGACTTTAAGCATTGAGATATTATCCCATTAGCCCAAATATATTGCACCCGTTCAATTAGATTATCACATAATAGTGAACTGGGTGGATGCAATTCTGTGTGACTAATCAAGTGCTCAATGAATGAAATGGAATATGACCGGCACGCCGATCAACTTGCATTTTGTACCATAGGTTCTATTTGACCGTTAAATTCCCATGGTTGAGTGAGCAACTTCTCTGGCAAATGCTTTATTATTCCATTTTGCTTCAACAATTTAGGCAGCAACTCGAAGACAGGTTGTATGAGTGAAAAACTTGTCATGTTCCGTAACCACCAGGTTGTAGTCATAAACATTGATTAATCCCTCATGCAAGAGAATCTTCAACAGTCACGAAATGGTTACCCGAAGTGTTCATGAATGTCAAAATCCTTTTTGCATCAATCCAATCCATGCCTCCAGGAGTTGTCCTAATACCCCTGACATAGTCAATCATATCATCATCCCATACAAAGTCATCTAGTAACTGACTCATGCTTTTACCACCTGATATTGTTGCCTCATCTCTCATTTGATTATATGTATGTAGAAAGTTCATACAAAAGTTGAGATCCAGGATTCTATCTCTAGGATCATAGTAGTCCGGGTATTTCCAATGCCTCTGATGCATGAGGTTAAGGATTTCATCAAGATATTGAAATAAAAAATAATATGAACAAGGGCCTAAAATACCCTTCATCCACCTATTGGCTCTAAAATGCCCTTTTCATCCACCTATTGGCTCCAAAATACCTTTGTCATCCATCTTTGGGTTCAAAATTGACCACTTTTTTTAATTGTTTTAAAAATAAACACTTTCAATATTTTTTAAAATACTTGGCGTTCAACTATTGATTATAAATATAATTTATTAATATAATTTATAAACCAACCCACTACTCACTCATTACTAATTAAACCTCATCCAATTAAATGATGAAATTATAGATTCCTGAAAATGACACTCAAAATTATTCGAGTCCGAATCAAAGCCCAATTAAATTTAGGTTGAGCCGCTAATTTAGGAGGACACTTTCTTTCAAAATTGAATTAGAAATTTATGATTAAAAGTAAAGAAGTAATACATCCCGAATTAATTCATGCACTTTTTTTAAATATAATTTTATAAATATTTATGATTTGTTTTAAAACCTTTAATATATTATTTTGAAAAAAAGTTACCTATGAAGTAGCATCACATTATTGAGACGTAAGAATAATTAAAATGAACATAGTCAGACTTTTAAGTTTATCGGTGAATTTTATTTAGCCACTTGAATGTATGATAATTTACTTCTATAATTTTTAAAAACACTCAATTGGCAGTAGCTTGCATTAATAATGTGACGCATTCATTAATTTAGAGGGATTTGATTAGTAATGTGGTGGGTAGTGGATTGATTTATAAATTATACTAATAAGTTAAATTATAACAAAAAGTTGAGCGTCACGTATTTTAAAAAATATTTAAATAGTTTAAATATAAAACCGTTAAATAAGTTTTTTTAATTTTCAACCAAAAGGTGGATGACAAGGGTATTTTGGACCCACTAGGTGGGTGGGAAGGGTATTTTCGAGCCAATAGGTGGATGGAGGGTAATTTTGTATCATTTCCAATACTTTGAGGGTATTTTAGGCCCTTTTTCGAAAATAATATTAAATAGTTAGGAAGAGTAGTCACAAAAAGACATAGGAAATAGTTAATAATATAAAAAGTAGGATTACCCAATCTTCCCACCAAACTGTTAGGCTTGTCATGTTCCTAAAATCTTGACCGGTAAAAACATGCATGTCGTATTCCATTCAAATATCCTTTGCACTGGTCACCTTAATTATTGCTTTTTTTTTTCAGCTACAGAGGGACGCCTATAAATATTCAACTTTTTATACTCCGTCATCTCTTCCTCCATTACGACCCTTGGAATTTCTCCAAACATATTCCTCTTCAAATTTTGAATTGCCTTGGCAAATGATTTTTTTCTCCGCTTGGCCTTTAAAGTATATGCATGCCGTACATTCTTTGATACAATGTCCTTCACATCCCTCTTGTTTTTTAATTCATTGACAACTTCACTCAATTTTTGTAGATACATGATAAAATCTTCATCATGTTTCTTACACTTCTCACATAGAAAACCACAACATCGTCTACAAGAGGTAGCCCATTCATGTTGTCCTGAAGCAACACTAGCAGCAACACCAACACAAGCAGCAGCAGTAGCACCAACACCAGCACTATCATCAACACCAACACCATCATCAGCATCAAAAACAACTAATTCATTACTGACTTCACTAGGAACTCTCTCTCTTTTGATGGTTGTTGCTCTAGCCAACACTATTTTAACTCTATCCACAACAGGATCAAAAATGGTTTCAGCCAACCCTAGAGTTATTAGATATGACATTTGTAATTCCTCCTCTTTTGGGGTAATCCATGGATGGACAACCTAAAATAGTAAAAATGAGTCATTAGTAAGAACTTTATGTTATTACAGATGAATTATCTATCGCAATATGTGTCACAAATGTTGCTACAGATGATTGTGTTGCTAAATGTTACAACACATGACTCGTCTGTAGCAACATGTGACACAAATGTTGCTACAGAAGAATCATGTTTTGCGACATGTGCCACAAATGTTGCTACAAATGAATTGGTTATTGCGACATGTGTCACAAATGTTGCTATAGATGAATCATCTGTAGCAATATGTGTCACATGTCGCAACACACGACTCATCTGTAGCAACATTTGTGGCACATGTAGCAACATGTGACACAAATGTAGCAACATATGCTTGTAATATACTAATAATAACATACTGCATCAAAAGGAGGGTTAAAAAGATCTGGAATATGCCCTTTTTTGGTAGTTTTTGTTCTTGCCATCAACCATCTTATCATCCTTGGGGATGATCTCTCTTCTGCTGCAATTACTTGGTGGGTCAAATAAGGAATGAATTCAAATGTCCAGGCTTGTAAAAAAAGAAAACTTGTCAATAATCAAATGTTGAATTATTATTTAATATAATATAAAAAGATTAAAAACATTCAACTTTAACATGAAAGCCCATGGAAAACCAAACAAGTTATTGGTCTTTTCTCCTAAAGGTATCAACATGTAGTCGACAGTTAGATGGAAGCTCTCATGACCCCACTGGTAGTTCTTAAAAGCTTCAATATCCTGAAAGAAATTGACATACTTTAAAAGTATGTTGTTGTCGGAATCCTTCGGCAAAACAATATTATGTGTAAACCAAAGTAAGCACAATGGATTCTTGTACTTCCTTGTTGTATCCTCCCGTTCCAACAAACTTAATAAGTCAGAATTTTTAAAGCTTTTGCCAACGAGGGACATAAAGTTTTGCTCCTCAATTGGCAGTGTCTGTTGTTCTGCTTCTGCTACTTCTTTAACTATTTTCTTTCCCCGTGGTTCTGTTTTAACAATGTATTCAGGGATGGGCTCAACAGGAGGATGACATTTTAGCCCTGTAACTATGGCAAACTCTCTTATGTAAAAGAAAACTGGCATGCCACAATAATTAATTAGAATCTCATCCTTCTTATTGAGATTTTAAAAAATGAACCTTCTTTTCAGAAGTTAATACACGATGGTCATTTGAAAACGTGAAAGTGGATCAATGGGTAAATCAAGAAAATGACCAAAACAACTATTTCTGAAAAACTCTTCCAATTGATTTTTGTTGAGGATATACCTGAATTTGACGAAAGGTCTTTCCCGGACTGACCTAATGATGATGTCACCATTAGCATCAAACTGCAGATGCACAGGGAAAGTGTTTGCATTGATGATTTTAATCCCATCATCACCATTAGCATTGAACTTTTCATGAAGTTCTCGTTCTTCTTCATGAACTTCATTTATTTTTTCTTGTTGTGCCACAACTACTACTTCTGTATTTTTCCCTTCTTCTTCCTGAACTTCATTTATTTTTTCTTGTATCTCAACTTCTTGTTTTACATCTTCTTCCTCTACTACTTGTCTTTGTTCATATTCTTTTTGACAAAATTTTATTTCTGCTTGAGAAGAAGAAACTGCTTCAGTTGCAAGATTTTCTGAAAATGTAGTATTTTCGTTCCTCTTCCCATGAATTTTAGACCTAGCCTTCTTCTGGATCTTTGTTTAGTCAAATGTATCAATATCAAGTTTTTTTTGACAAGAGCCATTATATTTGTATATGCAACCATAAAAATAAGATATTTGAAAGACACACACACATGAGCTACAACCACAAGTCAAAACAGGGCAATAAGCAGATAAGCACATGCATTTCAAACCCTAATTAAATGTTACCTTACCTGAAAAGATATAATCAAAGATAAAGTAGAAATTATGAGGACAACACCGCCTTGCTGTAGAAGATGATCTGTGAAGAAAGGACTAAGAGAAGAAGAGAAGAGAGAAGGAGAAGTAGTTGACAGTAGAGAAGAAATAAATAAATTTTGTAGTATACGAAACGACATTTATAGAAGAGAGAGGAGAGAGGAGAGAGGAGAGAGGAGAGAGGAGAGAGGAAAATTGAAAATGAAATCCGTTTAATTTTTTTTAAAATTTTGACAATTCAAACTGTGACATATGTTGCTTCATATATAATATATGTTGCTACATATATACGAATTGTTGCAACATATAATTTTTTCGTGTTTATTACTACAGAAATTACATATATAGAAGAGAAATAGTATAAATAAATACATCTTGTGGAATACGAAATGATATTTATAGAAGAAAGGAGAGAGTAGAGAGGGAAAATGAAAATTAAAGCCGTTTATTTTTTTTTAATTTTGACAATTCAAACTGTGACATATTTTGCTACATATATACGAATTTTTGCAACATGTAATTTTGTCGTGTTTAATACTACAGAAATTACATATATAGAAGAAAAATTAGTATAAATAAATAAATCTTGTGGAATACGAAATGACATTTATAGAAGAGAGGAGAGAGGAGATAGGGAAAATGAAAATAAAGCCATTTTTTTTAAATTTTGACAGTTGAAACTGTGACATATGTTGCTACATATATACTATCTGTTGCTACATATACACGAACTGTTGCAACATATAATTTTGTCATGTTTATTACTACAGAAATTACATTTTAATTAACAATTCACCAATTGTTTTATACAATTTATCAACAAAAAGGTAATTCACAATGATATGATATACATAACCGCCTATCTAATCAATGGTTATAAACTCAACATTTTCATCGATCTTAGATTTGTTTTTAGTTCTACGCATCTGTGGGTCTTCATTGTTACTAACGTAACCATTTCGAGCCTTTACAATTCCATAATTCTATAGGAGTGAAGCATATCTCAAGCGAAGGGCGTCAGCACTAATTTCACTGATGGTACTTGTAATCCATCACTCAAATACTCAGTGTATGCAGCAACAAAAATTCCACAATCTCTGCATCAGAAAATATAATGACATTACATTTTGATAGTCGTAAGACAAAATAATATTGTGATACTTACAAACTACTTCTTTCTTGTTGGGCAATACAGTAACATGAATGACTTCGAATGGGTGAGATTTGTTCTTTCCTTGGTAACAATTAAAATCTGACCAGTTGGTTCGCTTATTTTGCTCAAAAAATCCACTCAACTCAAGGTACTTTGGCAACATTGTAGCCATCTTTTGAATCTCAGAGGATATTTTTCTATTAGACCTATTTGAGGACATGGAATCGTACACTTTTATGCACCGTTCCTTCAATCCAACGACTGCCAAGATCTAATGGAATTCTCCATTACTATTTACAGAGACATAAACATCATCCGTCAAGTGCCAAGGCATTCCAGAAGGTATAGCAGACCATTTCATTATGTCAATAATTTTATCCTCATATTCACTAGAATTGTCAATGTATATTTTAAAAAAACAACTAGTGGTGGTATATTGATAATCAGACTGAATCTTTTGCTTCAACTTCTTAAGCAAATAGTAAAATATGACATCCACATACTGCACACATGCATCAAACAAGTGTATCAATTTAATCATACATTCATGTACTAAAAGTACATATAGAAGTGAGCATGGATTTACCTCATCATTCCAACACCTATTGGGTTGAGACATTACGTAGAATCAGTCCTTATTCATTGGAAATGTAACTACTAAATCAAGTTCTTCAAATTCAAGTTTTGAGCAATTGACTAAGTAGTGATCCTCCTTGTTTCCTCTGTAATTGTGTAATCATTATAAATCATTATATATTGGACAACAAGAAGAAATTCTAATAATAGTTGAACGACTTTACTTGCTTTACTTTACTTACTTTGCAAAAAGGATGATATTAGTTTAGTTGGACCCTCGCCGTCAATGTTAAAACCTTGAAATGGACATTGTCACTTCACATCACAACTGACAACTTCGACTTTCTTCCCTTTCTTTTTCGCTTTCGTTTTTTTTCTGCTTCTCCTTCTCCTTCTCCTTCTCCTTTTCCATCTCCTTTGTCTTCTTCTTCTTCTCCTTCTCCTTCTCCTGTTTTGCCTTCTTCTCCTTCTCCTTCTCTTCATTTGCCTTCTTCTCCCTCTCCTTCTCCTCCTCTGCTTTCTTCTCATTCTCTTCCTTTGCATTCTTGTCCTTTTCCTTTTCCTCTTCCTTCTTTGCCTTCTTCTCCTTTTCTTTCTTCTCAATAATCATAGAAAGTGTTTGAGAAATAGATTTTTCCAACCTCTTAAATTTCAAAGGCTGTGAAGTCTTCTTGGATCTTTGCACATCAATATTATGAGACATTTTCTTAAAAATATCATTGAGTTTTTTTACACAACTAATAAAATAATCATGTTGCTGCTCACATTCTTCGTATATACAAAAAGAGCATTTCATGTTAGAAGATTGAGTTATTGTCATGGATGAAACTTCTTGTATCATTTCATCTACAAGGTAAATAAAAAAATATTGAAATTTTACAATTATTATAAAATAATAATAGCAGTATGTTGCGATAAATTAACATTATGTTGCCACATATGTATCTGCTATTGTGCAACATATCCATCTTATGTAGGAACAGATGCATCATATGTTGATACATCTGTATAGATTATTGCAACCTTTGAATCTTATGTGGCAACAGATGATCAACATATCAATTTTACAATTTATTATAAAATAATATTTGCAGTATGTTGCAACCGATGGCTAGTCTGTTGCGATAAATTAACATTATGTTGCCACATATGTGCCTGCTATTGTGCAATATATACGTCTTATGTAGCGAAAGATACATCATATGTTGACTCATTTGTACAGATTATTGCATCATTTGAATCATATGTGGCAACAGATGACCAACATATCACTAAAATGTGGCAACATACGCTAAAACCTTATCAACAAAATGGCCAAAAAAAAGAACAGCAACAACAACAAAAAATGACTTTTCACTGAATGATAACATTATAAATACATTTCCTCAAAATAAGGATTTCTTGAGTTGGCTGATTTTCTTTCAAAAATGATAAATAATACACACCATCAAGTAGATTATTAAGTTTTTACACCTACAGGACATTTTACTGTTCATTAATTCAAGAAAAACACTTTAAAAATTGTGAAGTATTTCAATAAATAACTTACCCATTTCTAGTCGAACACGATTAGAGATCAGAAAGATGAGAGAGTAATGGAAGACTGGAGAGGAAGAGTAACGATGAATTTCCGAATTTCTAAGGAAGAAGATGAAGAAAAGAAGAGAGAGATGAGAGGAGAGGAGATCAAAAGATTTTTCTTTATAAATAATTTGATTTGAATTAAAAAGTATTTTTTTTTTGGTATTTTATAAAAAATTAGAAAGTTTTAAAAATATTAATTTGGTCCTTAATTACATTTAGAAAGTATTTGACGGGCTCTTAATTTGTTAACAAAAACAAAAACGAGACTTATTTGACCTTAATTTTCTCGCAAAACCCTTGTGTGGTCTTACTTTGCCAACTCAAACCCTTTCCCGCAGAATCGAAAGTGAAGTGATTTGTTGAAATCTTAGAGAGATTTATCCTTGTCGTTCCATTGATGAAGCATTTGCAGAAACTGACAACTCCATTAATTCTCAAATGGGGTTATGTTTTTAACAATTCTAGACCCATTTTTGGTTCCTTCCAAAAGGTCAGGTTTTATGCAACTGCTAAAAAATCTAAATTGAAACAAGAAGAAGAAGAATGTCATATACCTCGTGCAGTGAAGAAGGAAGCACAAGCTGCTTTGCTAGACTACTTGCATTCTACTAGAAGTTTGCAGTTTATGGATGCTGAACATATGAGTAAAAACTCACCTTTTTTTCTTTCCAACTTATTACGAAGAATTGATAATGAAAATGATATTAGACGTTCTTTAACTCGATTCTTGCGATATCATCCCATCAATGAATTTGAACCATTCTTTGAGAGTATTGGTCTGAAACCTTGTCAGTACTTGCCATTTCTTCCTAGAGATCTCATCTTTTTGAATGATGATTATAGGTTGCTTGATAACTATCACGTCTTGTGTAATTATGGTATTTCAAGAAATAAGATAGGAAGGATTTTTGCTGAAGCTCCAGAAGTTTTTAGATATGATTCTGGAGTTTTGGACTTGAAACTTGCTTCTTTTCACGGGGTTGGGATAGATCAGTGTACTGTTGTCAAGCTTGTTTGTGCGAGTCCTCATCTTTTGATTGGGAATGTACACAAGGAATTTTTTCAAGTTTTTGAGGAATTAAAGAAAACAGGAGTTGAATATAGTTGGATTGAGGAGCAATTGAATGGAAATTTCGTAGATTGGAATCACTTATTCAAGCTCATATGCTTCTTGAACGGGTTGGGCTTGACTGATCAACAATTGGGAAAGTTAATTTGTCAAGTTCCTGGTCTTCTGTTTGATTGTTCCGGACGTATTACTTTTTCGCTAATTGGATTCTGGTTGAAATTTGGTATTCAGATACCCGAATTACTTGGTGTATTTCGACACTTACCACAAATTCCAATATCCACATTTGTTTTCAATATGAGGCAAGGATACCAGTTCTTGATTGAAATTGAGATGCCTGTCTTAGAGATTGGAAATATTATTCATTCATACCCTACATTGCTAGGCTCATGTGTTTTGAAGAAAGCTACAAGCTTGCTAACTACCCTGAATACAGGGAAGAAGCGGCTTTGTAGTGTGATCAAGGAGAATCCCGAATTTTTGAGGAATTTGGTTCGTGGAGCCAAAGTTGAACGGTTACCTATAGCTGAGGAGGAGCTGAGATCCAAAATGATGAAAACTAAGTTCCTTTTGGATTTGGGTTTTGCTGAGAACTCAAGTGAAATGGAAAAAGCTCTCAAATTATTTCGAGGGAAAGGGGTGGAGCTCCAAGAGAGGTTTGATTGTCTGGTAAATGCTGGTTTGAATCGAAAGCATGTTGCTTCAGTGCTGAAAATATATCCGCAAATACTCAATCAAAGGAAAGAGGTACTTGAGGCAAAAATTGATTTTCTATTGAATAAATTGGGTCTTCCACTGTCTACTTTAGTTTCGTTTCCATCCTACCTGAACTACACAATTCCAAGAACCACACTTAGGGTTTCAATGTATAATTGGCTCAAAGATCAAGGAAAAGTGGACCCAACATTGTCTTTGAGCACTATCATAGCTTGCTCAGAGAAACTATTCATGAAGACTTATGTAAATCCTCATCCTAAAGGCCTTGAAGTCTGGCAAGATCTGAAAAGAGAGATATATCCTGATTGAGTGAGATATCGTGAGTCGTTCCATCTGGTAGCATTGACAAAGGGAAGTCTAAAGCTTGAAGTCTCTTTAAAGCAGTCTCCTGCTTAAGTTAAGATGATTACCAGTTCTAAATGTGTTTACTTTGAGTGAAACAAAAAAGAGCAGGCATCCAGGTAATTACCTTTCTAATTGTATCGTACTTGGATGTCCCTGTTACTGACCCATTCAATGATTAAGGATTATAATGTCCGTGTTTGCTCTTGAAGTCCACTATTCTTGATTCACCTGTCTTTTCCGGTGGCAATATGTCTAACTGTTTTACTTGTTATTGTTGTACTGTTAAAATTAAAAAATTCTTTGTCTTTGTTTGGAATTGTCTTCTTTATGAACTGGTCTACTCCTTAGCATTGACCTCTCACTAGCTTATATTATTGGTGAAGTGAACAAAGGACCATCTTACTCGTATTAGGGGAAAATACAGATTGTAGGAAAATAATGTTTATCTTGTGCCAAGTAAAAAACTAAATTCCAGTATGTGGGCTGATTTTGGTGCTTAGCATTCAGTACCATTCATGGCATATACCCCCTA
Source organism: Solanum lycopersicum (assembly GCF_036512215.1). Lineage (NCBI taxonomy): Eukaryota > Viridiplantae > Streptophyta > Magnoliopsida > Solanales > Solanaceae > Solanum > Solanum lycopersicum. Next base: position 32,687,682 of record NC_090802.1, on the reverse strand, counting down.
TTTGTGATGTATAGTGCATGTTCAATGTCCTCTATTTGCATTGTTGGAGTTTAACTTTTTCAGAAACCATTAAATAATATCATTTTATGTTAAAGAATGTAATTTACCACTTTTATGAATGTAAATTTGCAGGTCTTTCTTTCTTTCTGCACAATAGATGAATCTGTTAATGATGAAGAAGAATTGACCAGAATCAGAGAGAATCATTATCACTTTGAGTAAAATCTAACACTGAACTGGAAAATCATTTCTGCCAAAATATACAATTCATTAATATTTAAGAAGATAGTATATTACGAAACATCAGAACAAACAGCAAAATAGTCAAAGTGAAAAGAAAAGTTAAGTAAACCATAAAAGAGATATACTAGTATTTATCAAAAACAAAAGAGAGATTTTGTGGATAACATACTAGAATTCAGATCAAGGTAACTGGAGTGTGTTGCGGACATGAATGTTCCTCTTCTTCTCCCTGTTTTGCCTTTTATTCTTCATTGAGCTGCTATGGTGAAGCTCTAACACCAATATGCTCTTTACTCTCACTCTTTTTTCATTTGTTTAATTCTATTTTTCATTTCATTCTCTTTCCACTGTTTTATTACCTTTCCTGCCTATAACTGGTTCCCTTATTTGTTATTTTTGTATATCCGCCCTATTGGTATTAACAGTAATAATCATGCAGGTGCATTATAGATCAAGGTATTAAGCTACATGACATGGAGTGCCAAACCCCAGAGCCCACTTTAAGAACAAAAATGCTGCATGTATGCATGCTGTAAACATTGGTCAATGTAGGTGGAGGTGAGGATAAATACAAGTAAAGAAACTGCTTCAAAAAAAAAAAAACATGTAGAGGAACTGATCCACAGCCAAAACTACTTTGATCAATAAAAGACTTCCATTTTCATTTATAAATAGCTATTCTTTCAATGTTAAAACCAAAATTTTCATCCATAAGTCATAACACGCCAATCCTATCTATAGGTACAGTGTTATCCCAAACAAAGGCAATTACTTTCCATATTATCAAGTGAAAATAGAAGTAGATACTTTTCTGTCTGATTGTTGCTTTAAATTGCAAGTTAGAAATGCAGTCAGGAATATCAAAGGTGCATTATATTGTTGCTAGCTTCTTTTTACGATCATTTAGATGGTGTTTTGTGCTTCTACATGATCCATATATGAGCTCATATTAAAAGTGAAGAGAAACACATTGTTTCATCGCCCATATCTGCTGGAGGAAGTGCGGTTCATTTAGTAAGTTTATCTTATAGCTATCAAATTGGGAGAGCCCAAGGCTATATAAGCCCCACATCAGTTTAATGGAACTGATGTGGAACTCAAGTCCCATTCCTTGCAATAATATCATAACAAACCACTACGCTCCGCATCGTCGTCCTCAAGAGCTGTGCACTAGACATTGCTAGCCCTGGACAAACACTGCCATACCGGCGTCACCATCCAAGGTACAGTGGGCATGGAGAGTGATGGGTGGTTCTGATACCATTGATACAACCTTAGGAGAACTACACCCTAAAAGCTGGCTATTAAGGTGGGAGAACCCAGGGCTATATAAGCCCCACATCAGTTTCACATGTAACCGATGTGGGACACACAACATACGGTTTGACTCTATAAGTCCCATTCCTTGCAATAATATCATAACATTAACTATCATAAGAGTCAACCCCAACAACTAGTGAGGTTCTGAAACACATAGGAAAGGAACTTCAAGGTTGCATTGATTTATCACTTATTTTTCATAAAGAAGAAAGTTCCCTGTTTAATTTCTTTTGGGGCCTCCAGTTAGTTGTGTGGAATTTGCATTAATTCGCTTTTTTCCTTTGTATTAGTTGATCTTATTTATATGTGGATATTTTTCAAGGTATTTTTCAACATTATATATTTATACTAACCAAAGAGTGAAATATACACCATTGACATCCATTCATGTCCGGACACAAGTCTTCCATCAATTTCCTGATATAAATTCTTACCTTAATTTCTTATTTTTTGGCTGTTTATTTTTAATCATCAATTAGATTAATATCACTGATTTATTATGTGCAGCTGTTAAAACATCAAGAACGATGCATGAAAAAAAGAAATTAAAGCCAAGAGGTGAACAACATCAAAGGTAATTTGGTAGATGATCAAGTAATGGTATAATTTAATTTCTTCGTGAATGGAGAGATTCAACATCCGTGCTAGCATTACTGATTAGCCTTGTACATTTCAAAAGTAGAGAAAAGTCACTCTAATCGCAGGGCATGAAATCTTTTGAGGTTTTATCTATGAATTTATTAGGGGCAAAAACTTAGTTTTGTTCTGCTACATGTGAACTTGATTTCTTTGTGTAACTTATATGATGAAATGTTTTTTTTCTTTATTTAGAGGAATGATTCCAACCACCATTCACATACTATTCCTTGTCAATCGTCCCGAGGAAGAGAAATTAGAATTCTCATTTCAGAAAATACACTGAGAAGAACTTAAGAGTTTGTTACTTCAAAATTCAGATTTCAGCTTCCCCTGTATCAATGAGTTCCAGTTTTAACTTTGTTATCTAGGTGTTTTTGGTATGATGGAAAGTGAACCTGTTTAGTTGGAGAGAAAACTTGTAACCATTTTACTAAGGATTTTAAATAATATTAGCAACTGGATTCATAAAAACAACACAGCAAACCAAATATTGTTTGATGGAATTTTTTAATTTAAAGTTGATATATTGTCCAAATTCTGGTCAAAGTTGTGATATTTCTCTTATATAGAAGAGACAGTTTAAGTTGCTTTTCGACATGTCTGCTATTGGTCATTCAATTGGCAAACAGGGATATTTTTGTCATTCTGATTCTCAAAGTGATAAAGGAATTAAATAATCATGGAAAACAAATCAACTATGACAGATGATATACAAAAACAGGTATACCATTTTATATTTATGAGTAGCTAAATTAATTTATTCCTGAAAATCTCTTGTTAATTATAATTGTTTATCATGTTTGAATAATGTTATAATAACCATCTTTAGAAAGTTTGCTACAGAAATATTCTTCGAATAAGTATGCCTAGACTATGCCATCCTAAGGTTGAAACCGGTAGGCAGAGAAGGCCGTTTAGGGGAGTAAACAAAGTTGAGGCGCTGTTAGGGTAACTAATCAAAGAAGAAAGCTGTAGTAGTGACCAGACGAGATGATTATTAAATTATTATTTTTGCATAATAAGCAAGTATAATTTATTAAGAGGTTGGAAGGAATAAAGTTTTAGTGAAAAATGAAAATAATAAAAATGGAAACACACCTATTAGACGATAATGTTGATTATAAGATATTACTACTCTATATACTAAAAAATTTGAATACTGATATAAAAAGAGAAATTTATAATAAATTATTAACATATGAGATAATAGAAATAACAACCCAAGGTTGGACTGAGTTAACCATACAAAGTATACAAGATGAGCTTTATTATGATATGTATGATTTATATGATGATTTAGATATTGGAGATTAAATATGACTGAATATTGGCTAAGGCGATATGGTAGGAATTACAGGTTAAAAAAGATTAGATATCCAGATAAATTAAGTAAGCTTTTTAAAATATTATATAAAAAGTTATGATGAATAAAAATAAAAATACTAAAATAAAAAGAACTAAGATAGATAAAAAGGTAAGAAAAATATGGAAAAAATTAAGATCTTTATATATAGAATATGAACTATCACAACTAGTCAAAACAGATAATGATAGAAAAGATCAATTGATAAACATAATTTCAAAAATAGAATATAAATATGTCTGCCATTTGAAAAAACAGTATGAACAGAGAAATCTATAAACAACAATTAATAGAAGAAATAATGGAAATAATGGTTGAAAAAGAACAAGAATTACAACATAGAAAAAGAAGATTAGAAGAAAACATATTAGCAGGAGTATGTAATAAATCACTACTAGCACAAAGAGAAGATATATCAATGTTAAAATTAGAATTAGATTGTCTTGAATATGAATTACAACATAATATAATACATAGATCATAATAAATAAAGAAGAATTTGCAGTAGACGAAAAAACATATGAAAACCAAGATGGAATGATAATAAAAATAGTATTTTCAAATTTAGGAAGAAGATACAAGAAAATAGGAAATAACTTATACTTAATGCTAGAAAAAGAAACAACAAAATTAGAAGATAGTTTAACAGCTATGGTAAAAATAACAAAAGAAAATGAAGAAATAGATAAATCAAGAGAAATTGAAAAAATAAAAACACAAGCAAAACAAGAAGTACAAAATTTAGAAGAAATAAAAAATACAAGAATAAGTGAATTAGAAAAAGAATTAGCTAGGTTAAAATTATTATATGAAAATAAACAAAAACAAAAAGATAAAGAGCTAGAATTAACAAATGAAATAAAACAAATGGAACAGAAACTAAATGAAGATCTAAAAGATCTAAATGAAGATATTGAAGTAAATGAAATAGACGGAAATGAAAATGACCAACAATCGGAAATAAGTGATATAAGTGAAACATATACAGAAATTCTAGAACAAATAAATAAACCAAAAAAATTAGAAATAAACACAGGAGATATGAATAGACCTAGTACGTCAAGAGTAAAAACCCCAGATAATAGTCCCAGAATAGCCCTAGAAGTAGTCCTAGGTGGACACCACCAACTTATTATACAGAAAGTTATCAACAATCAGATAGAAATAATGCAATATGGAACAGTAGATTAAATAAGAATTGGATACCAAAACCAATAAGTGAACAATATAATTTCTTAGAATTAGATTGCGTCACAGACATAAATAAAGCAATATTACTATGGACAGGAAATATATCCAAGCAGTTAATAGATAATAAAATAGAAACAACAAAAACACCAATATATATAAAAAGAACATTCGTAGGAACGGCAAAATTATGGATAGAAAATCTACCCCCAGAAAGTTTAGAAGTACTTAGAAATGATAAGAAAATGGATGGATCCGCATCAGCAACAAATATAGATATACTAGATAAATATGAATCAGCAATAAGAAATGAATTTGGAGGCATGACTACAGATATAAGAGAACAAAATAGAGAAAAAATAATAAATAGACAACTTATGACAAAATTAGCTATATGTAAAATGTGTTACTTAGAAGAATATACTTGCGCATTTAAAGAATATTATTACAAAGCTAAATACAATTTAGACGAAGCAAAAGAAATAAGAAAACAATATTATACAAAATTACCAGAACCATTTAGTACAAACGTAATAAAGGATTGGGATAATGAAGGAATGGTAGATACTTTAGGATCTAGAATAAAATTTTTAAATCAATGGTTCATACAACTATGTGAAAACCAAAAAGAAAAATTAAAAATGGAAAAAGTATTAAATAAAAATTTATCATGTTGTAAAAATAAAATGGCACCACAATTTGGATGCACAACTAAAAAACAAAAATCTAAAAGATATAAAAATTATAGAAAAAACAAAACTATATATAAATATAAACAACCAAGACGGAGGTATTATGTAAAAAATCATAAAATAAAAAGACCATACAGACCAAAAAGAAAAATATCCCAATGTACTTGTTATAATTGTGGAAAGATAGGACACATAGCTAAAGATTGTAAATTACCCAAAAATCCAAAAAGAAAACAAGTAGCAGAATTAATTATAGACAATGAAAAATATATGCAAATAGAGTACATAGATTATGAATTAAGTGAAAATGATAGTATATATGAAGTATCAGACATAGAAACTGAGAATGAAGAAGAAAATATTAACATAGATAATAACGAAACAGATGAAGAAATATAATGTCTGAAAATGAAATAAAAATAATATCTAAGGAAGAATATCAAGATGAAGAATCATCAGAACAGAAAATTATATTTGATAATATGATATTTGAACAAATAAAAGGAAAAGAATTAGATTTAAGTGTTGAAAAAGTACTAGAAATACCTATTTTAAGAAATTGGTTTAAAAGACAAAAAGAAGAATACTATGTAGTTAGTCAAAAAGAACATATCATAGATTGTAAATACACAAGAGGAAAAGCATATATACCTATAATAAATAAAAGAATGATAAACAAAGAAATACAAGATATAAAAGCTAAAACACCAATTAAATATGTACATTTAGGAGGAACAGAAATATTAATAAAAGCCTGCTTTAGAGAAGGAATAGATACACCTATAGAAATATATTTAGCAGATGATAGAATTGTACACCCTATAGAAAAAAGCATAATTAGTGCAGTAAAAGGAAACTTAATATATCAAAAATTTAAGTTTACAATAAGTGTTAATTATACAGTATCATTAACAGATAAAAATATAGATAGATCATTAGTTCTATATTGGAAAATGTCTGGAATAGAACTAGCACCAGGGAGCAAATTATTTACAGCAAGATGTAAAAATTTATATATATATTAACAACAAAGCATAAAATAACAGTAAGAAATAAAGTTAATAAAATAAAAATAGAAAATCCTTTTGAAAAAATAGTAAAGGCCAATCGTCCTTTAACAAGGATGAAAGGTCATTATGTATGTCTATATAAGGGGCATTTGGAGGGGTGGAAGCGGTTTTGTTATTTTAGAGTAGAGAGAAGATTGTTGGAAGAAGGATATTTTATTTATGAAGGCAAATGCCCCTTATATAGACATACATAATGACCTTTCATCACTCTTACTATTTACACAGTAACTTGACTCTTACTATTCATGGTTACTATTCATGAATAGGATACTGACACTATTTACTTTACAACTTTTTTACAAAAAACAAAATAGACTTTGGCCAAATGGCCGACATACTTTTTTCTTCTTTATTTAATGGCCTTTACTTTTTACATGTGGCCGACAATAATTATGACTAATTTACATATATTTTATGTCTATCTTTTCCCTATTTTCTTTTTCTCAGCTTACTCCATTTGTACTTCTGGAATTATGTCATCACCTTGGTTGCACTTGGAACATATATGGTCTGGGTAATTGTGTCCGACTAGCTTGCAATATCTCGTCATTAGTTCTTCGGATATGAATCCTTGCTTTATTGCTCTAGTTGTTGGCGTAGCTTCTGGTTTTAACAGGGTCAAAATCCATTTTTGGACTTCTTCCATATCTGCTTGTCTTATTTCTTTCGAATTGGCATATATCATTAAGTGGTCTCTCGAATAGTAGCTCCATATGGCGTTGCCTTGTAGATAGTTATTTGCTAGCTCTTGTATAATAGTTGATAATCCAATTATCCTTTTATTGGCATAGAAACTGGGTATCTCAACTCTTGTTATCTCTGGCTGTTGGCCTATATCTTCTGGGATTATCATTTCTCGTGTTAGCCCAATTTTGACTATCTGGATCATTGGCTTTATTTCATCATTAGAGTATCTCTGCTGTGCTGTGTAGAATCTTATGAAAAATAAGTTTCCTTTTGTTATCTTTTTATATATTAAAAATGCTTTGTGGACCTCTTGGATTCCACTTATCTCTTCACCTGTATATGTATAGACTGTATTTAATAATCCATAGTTATAACAAGTTTTAACTAGGTTTGGATTAGTTTTTGGTTGTGCAATTAACTTGTTATAGCCTTGTAGTTTTTGGGTTAGGTAGTCTTGGGTTTTTTCTAATGTTGTGGTAGATTTGGGTTTTTGATTTAAAAAGTTTTGTATTTTGTATAGGTTTTCAATATATGTTCGGGATATATGGTTGTATGTTTTCTTCTCTTTATGCAGGCTAGTTGCATAGGTAGATGTTTGTGGTGTTGAAGCATCTACTATCTGTATCTTTGGAGTAAATGGTTTGGTAAATATGCTATTTAGGTTTATGTTTTTTGGTGTAGGTTTCTCCATAGCTTTTTTGCTTGTACCTGCAGCATCAGTAATGTCATGGGTTTTAAGGAGTTTCCCAACGTCTCCTTTTAGCTCTGGCTGTTTTTCGTCTGCCGAACGACGTAGCTCCGCATTTTTATAGTCATGCTGCTGACTTGTAGATTCTTCCTTTTCTTCTAGCTTTTGAATTCTCAAGCCCATACTGTCCACTTTTGTACAAAGTGTAGTTAGGGTTTTGAGTATGTTTTCCATAACATTATCTTGTCCTGGCTGTGTAACTCTGTCTTGATAAATAGTCTGTAATCATATTTTTGTCATTTTTTATTACCTCAATTGTAAATGTAAAATTTAGTATGTTTAATACTAGTCTCCTTATTTCTTTTGTTGTAACTGAATCATCTAATTTTTTCGTTATCCACCTTTTTACTTGTGTATTATCTGTTCTTACAATAAATTTATTGTAAACAATATATGGTTCAAATGCTAATAAACATTTATATAATGCGAATAATTCTTTTCTATTTATTTCCCATTTTATTTGTGCTTCTGTATAAGATCCTGAATAATACCTACAATGGTGTTCTATTTTTTCTTTTTCATATTTGTATTTTAAAACTCCTCCATAACTATGATCACTTGAATCTGTTTCGACAATATAAGTAAATGTTTTATTTTTATCAGGAAAATATAGTTTTGGTAATTTTTTACATAAATTCTTAATATTTCTTATATGTTTTTTATCTTTATCATCAAAATGATATTCTACATCTTTTTTAAGTTTTTTATGTAATGGTTTTAGATGTTCTGCTAATTTTGGTATATATTCTCTTACCTGATTTACTAATCCTAGAAAGGATTGTAATTTCTTTTTTGTATCTATATTTTCATCAATAGTAATTATTTTTTGTACTATATGTGTTTGCATCTTTATTCCATTTTTATCTATTTGTATTCCTAGAAATTCTATCTGTGATTTCATAATTTCTGCTTTTCTTTTACTCAAACTTATACCTGTATTTTTTACTATATGTATAAATTTTTCCAATAATCTTATATGTTCATCTTGTGTTCTAGAATATAACAATATGTCATCTATATATACGATACAGTTTTCTAGTTGGTTAAAACAGTTATCCATAAAATGTTGGAATCTACCTGGTGCATTTTTATATCCAAAAGGTAAAACATTCCATTCATAGAAACCTTGCGGTACTGTGAATGCTGTTAATTGTTTAGATTCTTCTTCTAGTTTTAGGTGGTAAAATCCTGATTTACAGTCAAATTTACTGAAATAATTATATCCTTGTATTTGTCTTATTTTTAGTATTTTGTTTGGTATTGGATAATTGTATGTTTTGGTTTTAGCATTTAGATTACGATAATCTATGACCATTCTACTTTTACCTCTTTTTTGTTCACTATGTTTTATAACTATAAATGCTGGACTTGTATGTTTACTATTGCTTTTTTGTATGTAATTATTTGCTAATAATTCATCTATATGTATTTTAAATTCTTTTAAATCATCAAAGTTATATTTTAATGGTTTCTGTGTTATTATGATATTTTCATCTATTAACTCAATTTTTACTTTTGTCTTATGTTTTTTCCATCCTCGTAATGGGTCTTCACTATATAATTATTCTAGTTGTTCATTAATTAATTTAACTTTGTCTATAGCAAATATAATAATTTCTAATTGTGTTATTTGTTTATTATTTATATTTTCCATTTCTTGGTTTATTTTTTCACTTCCTTTTATCCATTCCATAGGTTTACTTCCTTCATTGTTAAATCCCGTTACTACCATAGGTGTTTTTAATTTTTCCCATTTATCTTCTGGTAAGCAATTATATTTACATATATTCGCTTCTGCTCCTGTATCTATCATAGGAGTATAATATCTGTTGTGATATCCTTCTACTATAATTTTTGTAAGTATAAATATTTTTATTAATCATTTTGTTCTTTTTATAATTATTTTCTTATTTTGACAAGTTATTGTTAATTGTTCATTTTCTATGTTGTATGGTTTAACTTTTTCTAACCATTTTATTCCTAATGTAATATTATGATCTCCTTGGTATATTTTGAATTGTATTACTAAGGGTATTCCTCCTATAATTATTTCTTTTTCTGTTGTTTCTTCATTCGTGTTCACTATCTCACTAGGTAGTCCAGGGCATATATGTCCTGTTCTTATAATTTCTTCTTCTAATACTAACTCTCTTGTTATATAATTTTCTTCTTGTCCTGTATTTATTAATATTTTATATTTTCTTTGGTCTATTATTCCTGTTATGAAATAATGATATGGTGTTATTTCTTCTTTATCTAATAAGCTTTGTGGAATTTCATATTTTCTTTTAGATGTACTCATCCTTGATGAGGTAGCTCTTGTTAATGTATTTGGTACGCTTGAAGTGCTTAATCTTTCTTTTACTATTTCTAAATCTTCTTCTATATCAATTTCTTTATAGCTATAGTCATTATTGTCTATTACAGTAATTATTTTTTCAAAAGGATTTTCTATTTTTATTTTATTAATTTTATTTCTTGCTGTTATTTTATGCTTTGTTGTTAATATATATATAAATTTTTACATCTTGCTGTAAATAATTTGCTCCCTGGTGCTAGTTCTATTCCAGACATTTTCCAATATAAAACTAATGATCTATCTATATTTTTATCTGTTAATGATACTGTATAATTAGCACTTATTGTAAACTTAGATTTTTGATATATTAAGTTTCCTTTTACTGCACTAATTATGCTTTTTTCTATAGGGTGTACAATTCTATCATCTGCTAAATATATTTCTATAGGTGTATCTATTCCTTCTCTAAAACAGGCTTTTATTAATATTTCTGTTCCTCCTAAATGTACATATTTAATTGGTGTTTTAGCTTTTATATCTTGTATTTCTTTGTTTATCATTCTTTTATTTATTATAGGTATATATGCTTTTCCTCTTGTGTATTTACAATCTATGATATGTTCTTTTTGACTAACTACATAGTATTCTTCTTTTTGTCTTTTAAACCAATTTCTTAAAATAGGTATTTCTAGTACTTTTTCAACACTTAAATCTAATTCTTTTCCTTTTATTTGTTCAAATATCATATTATCAAATATAATTTTCTGTTCTGATGATTCTTCATCTTGATATTCTTCCTTAGATATTATTTTTATTTCATTTTCAGACATTATATTTCTTCATCTGTTTCGTTATTATCTATGTTAATATTTTCTTCTTCATTCTCAGTTTCTATGTCTGATACTTCATATATACTATCATTTTCACTTAATTCATAATCTATGTACTCTATTTGCATATATTTTTCATTGTCTATAATTAATTCTGCTACTTGTTTTCTTTTTGGATTTTTGGGTAATTTACAATCTTTAGCTATGTGTCCTATCTTTCCACAATTATAACAAGTACATTGGGATATTTTTCTTTTTGGTCTGTATGGTCTTTTTATTTTATGATTTTTTACATAATACCTCCGTCTTGGTTGTTTATATTTATATATAGTTTTGTTTTTGTTTTTTTTTTTTATTTTTTTTTTAATAGTGACCTCCAATTTCTGCGCTTTGTTTCTGCTTTTGCTTAGTTTTTTAGCTTTCTTGTTGCTTCCTTGTATAAACAAAAGGGAAAAGTATTGTGTGTTGTATATAGAAGAAAAGGTTGCCGTTCTGTCGAAGCTGCTCTGTTTATACTTTCTGTTATCAGGTCTGCAATTTCGAGTTGTTGTTTTCTCCTTTTTCAATTAGATTTCCATATTTCTTTCTGCTAAATTAGGCTGGATTATAAATTCTTTGTGGTTAACTTCTATGCTATACCGAATATGTTTTCCGGATTTCAAGTTTGTTCGATTTTATTTGGGGTCTGCTAATTTTGGAGCTGTAAAGCTCTTGAAATTACAGCTGAATCGGACTTAAAGGTTTTGGCTCTGTGCGTTGCGGCGAGAAATCGCTTTGTCATGGATGAAGCTTATGTGTTAGTGTATATGTCTGTGTCTGAATAGTTGATGGGCTTCGGATGAATTGGTGTTATTCATTGTACCAATTGATCAATAATAATGAATATATATGTTGCTTAGCAGAAAAGACGTGGAACTTTTGTGAGATTAGGATGGAACACAGTGATGTTGCATGATTCATTGAATGAAGTGGCCATATGTGGGATACTTTTGTGGGAAATTCACTTTTGTCCGTGTAGATGAGTTGTGGAGATAAAAGAGGGTGCTAGGAGGGTCTTTGAAGCAATGCAGGTACGAACTGTTGTGACCTGGAATACTATGATCAGTGGGTATTGCCGAAATGATAGTCCTAAAGAGGCCCTAATGATTTACAGGAGAATGGAAGATGCTGGTGTTCACGCTGATTGTGCCACTGTGCTTTCTGTGTTGCCTGCGTGTGGGTGTCTGAAGAACTTTGAGATGGGCAGAGAGGTTCACTCACTGGTCGAACAAGTAGGTTTTCGGGACAATTTGTCTGTTTGGAAAGCTGTCGTTGATATGTACGTCAAGTATGGAAGAATGGATAAAGCAAGGTCGGTTTTTGAGAAGATGATCGATAGAGATGTGGTTACTTGGACTACAATGATCCACGGTTTCATTTCAATTGGTACTTAAAAGATGCACTATGGTTTTCTCAAAGGATGCAGCTTGAAGGTGTAAAGCCGAATGCAGTAACTCTCGCATCCCTTCTTGCTGCATGTGCCAGTTTGCCTCATTTGAGGCTTGGCAAATGCCGCATGGCTGGGCTATCAGGCTGGACCTTCAGGCTTCAGGTTGATGTTAATGTAGAAACCTTATTGACATGTATGCTAAATGCAATTGTTTTAGACTAGGCTATCAGGTATTTACAAAGACTAGCAAGAAGAGGACTGAGCTTGCAAGAGAAGCGGTAGAGCTTTTCAAGTTCATGTTGTTAGATGCTGTCAAACCTAATGATGCAACCCTGAAAAGTGTACTTCCTCCATTTGTCATTGAAGCTGATCCAAGGCAAGCGTTGAGCATGCACAGCTATCTTGTAAGATCTGGATTTTTACAAGAACTGAGGTAACTACTAGTTTAGTTGATATATACTCTAAATGTGGAAATTTAGATAATGGTCACAAGATTTCAATGGGATACCCAAGAAAGAAAGGGACATAATCTTGTGAAGTACGTTAATTGCTGGTTATGGGATGCATGGGCATGGCGAGACTTCTTTGTCACTGTTTAATGAGATGGTGCAATCTGGGGTCAAACCTAACGAAGTCACTTTCACCTCGATTTTGCATGCTTGTGGTCATGCTGGTTTGGTGGATGACGGTCTTTTTTTGTTTAATTTTATGCTTAAAAATCACTCTGGTAGTCTTAGAACAGATCATTACACCTGTATGGTTGATCTTCTTGATCAAGCTGGCCGACTTGAGGAGGCATATGAACTTATTAAAACTGAGACTTTTGAACCAAGTCATGCCATCTGGGGTGCATTACTTGGTGCTTGTGTGATACATGAAAATGTGGAACTGGGAGAATTGTCTGCAAGGTGGCTGTTTAAGCTGGAGCCAAAGAACACAGAAAATTATATACTATGGGGAAAGATCTATTCTGCAGTTGGAAGATGGAAAGATGCAGAGAATGTGACTTTTGATGAATGAAGTCGGACTGATAATGGCGCCAGCTCAAAGTGTCATTGGGTGACAAGTAGATGATTTCTTTTAGTTTCCTTGCAAATAGAGTTAAACAAAGACTGCAGGGTGAGGGTAACATCAGAGAAATATGCAACAATAGGACCACAGCTAACCCTCTCAAGTTTCCGGTGGTGTTTATAATCTCGTCAATTTTTTGCTATTGTAATTATAGTTTCAACTCACAGATGTTAGCTGGACAGTTTAATTTTCTTCGTTGTTTCCTTCTGCTCTTAATTATCTTTTCTGTCATTTTGGTTTGTTGTTGTAGGTTCTCAGCAAAGTTCGTCTAATCTTGTCATTTGCTAAACAATGGATGGAACTCCTGGAAAATTAATTATCTTGTCATATGCGGAAAAAGAAAACATCATCAGTGCACCATCCTGCTCCAATGGACACAGCAGGAAGCAGCAAAAGCAACATCGAAAATCCTGTCACAAAAAATAAAAAGACAAGCAAGAGGCCACTTCCAATCACAAGCATTTTCTAGAGGTGAAGACTCCCCTTCCAAAACACTATAACAAGGTATATAGACTTCTTCCAAAACTACTACTTCCTACATTCAGTACTTCAACTAAGTGTTGTGCTTCATTTTTTTATCAGTGAAAAGCCATGTCTGCTACACATTTGCAGTGTGATTGAAGCCATTTTTATCAGTGAAAAGTCATGTTGGCTACAATTTGCAGTATGATTGAAGCCATTTTTTTGTCACTGCAGCAAGCATCATCATAACGGATCACTTTCCTTTTGCCTATGTAAATAGAATGTACATAGCTATGTTATAAAACTTGGCTCCACCACTAATATATAATTTTAGTTGTGTCACATTTGTTGTGCAATTAATATGAGTTCTTCCTAGAGATCAAATTGAACGGCGAAGTACTTCCGGTCATTTTTGAAGATCAAATACATTTCAAGGACGTCTACATCTTTCTACATTCGAGAAATACACTATTGATGACCCTCAAATTATAGAGAAGTTTAGGAGAGAGGAATCAAGAGAACAACATAATAATACTCACAAGATTCATTAATAAGAATACCATTTTTCTTTTATTTATTTTGCATGCAGTTACCTGTAGGATCGATTCTGCTCTTCATTTCTTTCTCTTGCAAACAAGAAACTACAAATTCAACTACTGCAATGACCTTCATAAAGAGTAGTTATTTTTCATACAAGTATCTGCTGATCTCAGTCATGTTAGCCTGATTACTCGGCATAAGTTCAACAACAGTGGGTTAGATAGATATGTACACTTCACTTCTTTGGAGATGATGAAAAACAATAACTACCATATGATGGTCATAATTGCAATACCTAGCGACAATTTTGCAGTAGTGTCCTTTGGAAAATTTTCTCGAATTGGCTCCAACTTTGGTGAATATGAAGATTCAATGAATTCTCAACTTCAATGAATGTCAATGCATTGATGGCTGACTTATTCGACATGGACGAAAAATTTTCAATGATGGAGCAAACTATTGAAGCCTTGAAAAAATTCATTGATGAAAAAAATCTTAATATTGCTAAACTTATGAATAAGTTGGAGACATTCACACTCGGAGAGTCAAGTCATGTCCCCACTTGTCCACCTGATTTTGATGCACGAAACAAGGATGTTTAGGAGTCTTCTGCGAAGTTAAAATTTCATATGGAGAAACAATTTTCTTCAGTTAGAGCATTATCTGTCCCACAGTTGCAAGACATGCTAACAAACATTATCATGACTCAATATGGCGGAACACCACAAAGTTCCTTGTATTACTTCAAGCCATATACCAGATGAATTGATTGTTTATCAATGCCAACAAACTATTAACCATTAGAGCTTCAACAATTTGGTGGCAAGGGGAACCCAAGGCAGCATATCACACTTTGTTGATACTTGTAGCAATGCTGGAACACATGGTGACCTTTTGGTAAAACATTTTGTTCGTTCACTGAAAGGGCATACATTTGAATGATATATCGACCTGGAACACGAGTCCATTGATAGTTGGGAGCAACCTCGAGAAGGAATTCCTCAATCGTTTTTACAATACTCGTATTAGCATGATAAAGTTGACCGACACTAAGCAAAGAAAGGAAGATCCTATGGTGGATTATATCAATCATTGTAGATAATTGAGTTTGGACTACAAAGATTGTCTTTCTTAAATATCTGTTGTGGAAATGTGCATTCAGGGTATGCATTGGGGATTTCTATACATATTACAAGGTATCAAAGCACAAACTTTTAAGGAACTTGCTACACGAGCGCATGACATAGAGCTGAGCATCGCAAGTCATGCGAAGGCATCTCTTTTTGCTGATATGACAAAGCAAAAGAAGGAATTCAAGAAACCTATGACCTCAAAAATCCAGACAAAGGAATCTATGACGGTGAAAGCAACTTCTGTAAAGGTTACCACCAAGAATAAACTAAAAACGGGGGAAGCCCAAAGTTAATATCTAAAGGAAGAGAGGCAATGTCCCACTTTGAAAGAATTAGAGGTCAAGGTCTACCGGTTTCTAAATTTAGACGTACCTATGATTCTTGATGAATTGCTTGCTAAGAAAGTCATTGATCTTCCAAAATCAAAGAGGCTCAAAGAAATCAATAAGGTTAGTGATCCTAAATACTTCAAGTTCCATTGCGTCCTTGACCACCCGACACGTAAATGCTTTATCTTGAAGGAGAATATCATGATGTTAGTAAGTGTTGGAAAAATCATTGTTGACATGGATGAAACATCAGAGGCGAATCATGCTAGTGTAACACCCAATTAAAAGAAGTGCTCAAGGTTCCAAATTATGCCAAACACCATTTCCTTGCAACTCAAAAGTTTCACACCTGTTGAAGTTGATTTTCCAAAGAAAACCATTGAAGGTTCACTAGAGATAGACAAAATGAAGCTGATGGTTGGACTCTAGTTACTCATAAGAAGCACATACACCACAAATTTCATAAGATACGAATTCCTAAAACAAAAGAAATAAGGAGTGATGTGAATCAACTACAACAATTAGAAAGCGTCAAGCCTTGGACTAGCCAAAAGATTCATAGTTTTTATTGCAAAAGCTCTAAAAGCCCATTATGTTAGCTGAATTCTTTCCTGAAAGAATTCCTATGCGGTAGTCAATTTGGTGAATCACATGTTGTTTCCCACATGAAACAAAGGAAATCAAACGTGAACATAATCCAGCAATAACAAAAGAACAAACTGATGAAAAAGTTGCCCCATGTTGTGCTACACTTGCCTTTAGAGATGATGAATTGTTGTTAGGGTCTAAGCTACATAAAAAATCTTTTTTTGTTTTAGGATCTATTTAGGAACATCTCAATCGCATACTAATTGATGGTGGTTTGACAATCAATATCATGCCAAAAGCTTTTTTGAAAAGACTTGGGATCTCTATTGATGAATTTTCCGAAGTAACCTATTGATCCAAGGTTTTAAATAAAAAGGACAATGGTCCATACGGAAGATTTACGTAGGATAGTACATTGGTGAAGTGAAATCAAACACTTTGATTCATGTTATAGATGGAGAAACATCATACAACTTGTTGCTCGGACATCCTTGGGTTCATGAAAATTGAGTGGTGGCATCCACTTTGCGTCAATGCATAAAGTATATGAAAGATTGAGAGGTAGTAAAAATCTATGCAAACATCAATATTTTCATTGAGACGGCTATTTTGCATTTGAAAAATATTATTTAGATTCTAGAAGATCAAATATGGAGGATCTACACTAGCTAAGCCAATCGATCTCATAGATAGTAAAGTTTAATGGGCCGCTATCAAGATGTCTAAGAAGAGAATAGAAGAGGTTTCTATTAAGGTTTTACCATCAAAGGAGACATACATACCAATATTGATAATGAGAGACCAATTTTCACTACGTTCCATGTGAACGTTGAAAATTTCACATGAAAAAAGGGACAACCACTACTAGAGGAATGTACTCAACAAGTTCATCCACTGAGAAAAGAATTTAGTCACACAAAATTCCAAAATTTTGAGGAGAAAATTATTATCCCACTTGCACAAGTCCTGTCTATACCTTGGGATCCATCCAAAGGCAATACCTAAGTTGGTAAGATAAAATAAAACTTTCATCAAAAGGTCTTCATATTATTTGAAAAATCAAGTACAACTTCTCAAATCCAACAATGTTAGGAAAACTCAAGGATGAAGTCATTGGTGAAAAGATACATGGGCTTACAAAGTCTCAAATGCAGTTGACAAAAAAAGGATATCATGTTGCCACTCCTAGGTTTGGGTTAGGATTCAACTTGCTGGAACCTTTTTGGATTTCATCTAAGAAAGAAAAGGAAATAACTACATTCTACCACACCTTAGTATAAAAACAAAAGGAGTCTAAGGAGGGAAAACACCATGATGTACCTCGTCGTTTGAAGTCATTGGGATATTGACACCCCGTGTCTATGCATTTGAAAGATTGGACCCAAAGATGAAGAAGAATCTTCTGAAAAAGGTGGAGGGAGATGCACCACCTTAAAGACCTCTGTAAATTGCTTGAGAGAAAAAAGGAAGTCATTAGGAAAGTCGTTGTTGGAGCATGAAAATCAAGATTTTTATGATGTGACCAATAACAAAGAGATTCACAATGTCTTCCCATCAGGTATAAAAAGAAAGACTGTATTGCCAATTACCATAGATTGTTCATTGAATGTAAAAAGAAGCAATGTTGTTTACACCAACCTGTTTCATGAAATTAAAGGAAATGAGAAAGGAGAAGCCATCACAGTGTTCGTAGAAAATCAGAGGAAAGATTCAAACTTGACACAATCATCCTATCACATAACAATGGAAGAAGGTCCATACATTGATGATACAAACGATGATGTACAGGAGGCTCCCCCTCAACTAGAGGATGGCGTATAATCAACCATAGACGGCCTAAAGAAATTAAATCTTGGGACTCCTGGAAGATCCACACCCAACCTGCATTAGTTCACTTCTTACACCACAAGAAGAGATGAAATACTTCAAGTTATTGGTTGAGGTTATAAAGACATTTTTGCTGGTCATACAGAAAAATGTTGGGCCATAGCCCCAGGATAACTATTCGTAATTGGGGATGAAAAATGTAACACGACCTATAAAATTAATCATAACGAGTGTTTATCCCTGAGTTGGTAACACAACTTGAAGCGGAGGTGAATAAGTTCATCGAAGCTGGATTTATCCGATAAGTGAAGTACCCATTGTAGAGCTCAAATATCTCATAAGCTCTTGGGTATTCTTACAGATCTTGAATATCCCTAATATTCTAGAAAATTCATAAAATATTTATATAGAGGTCAAAACTAAATAATCCTAGCTTGTTTCAGAATCATGCCACGAACGACTCTCGAATCATGGATAAATCTTATCAGAGAAGAATCAAGGGAGGAACAAAATTATACCCACAATCTTGATCAATAAAAACTGTTTTTTCATATTTTATTTGTGATTTTAATTTATTTTCTGTCACTTTAAAGTTATCTCAAATTCTATCTCGTTCAACTCTTTAACTTGGAGAAACTTCGGGAGAAAATCAATAACTCGATGTCAGAGCCTTGACATGATGCAATTCTTGTTCTTTTAGAAGTATCACTCATAAAAGTACAACATCTGTAAAAATCACAGCCAAAATCTTTCTGGATTATTACAAATGTATTTTAAAGTTAGCTCAAATTCTATCTCGATCAACTCATCAACTTTGAACAACTTTGGAAGAAAATCAATAATTAGACATAGGAGCCTTGAAATGATGTGTTATTGTACCATTGGAAGAATAACTCATAGATGTACAACATATGTAAAAATCACAGTCAAAATCTTTCCATATTAATACAAATACATTGCAAAGTTAGCTCGAATTATGAAACTATGAGATTTTATTGTTTTAATTGGTGGAAAACATCTTTAGTGTAAAGTACAAAAATCGATATAAGTGTGATGAAACCAAGAGATTATTATCTCATTGTGACGAGCGCATCAAGAACAACACAATTTATAGAAGTTACAACAAAATTCACTCTAATTTGTTGATTCTAAAATTCTCAAGTAGGCTATTCGCCCAGAATGTCAATTCCTCAACTTTGTGCACTCTTGACAACAATTAAAAAACTTGTCTCTTGAACATGGAGTGTTAACATCAGGATCTTTGTGGGTACACCATTTTAATATAGAAATTTTATCTGAAGGTTATTTCGATGTGATGTTTTAGGTAAAGAGGCCCCTAATTTTGAGTAACTTACTGAAGCATAAATGAATTACACAAAATTATCTCCACCATAAGCAAACACTCAAGTTGAATCGCAAGTCGCCTGATCCAATACCAATGAATTCATCATCTCTAAGTTTAATTCCAAACCTAAGATGTTTGATATGCAACTTTGAATGATCATAGTTGAAGATCCATGACTCGACGTAAGAGATTCTGTATTATAAGCTTCTTCTTTTGTTGCGGAGAGGGCTTCAAGAACTTCAATGTGTGTAAAATGATGATTAAAGTATTTATGAAATTTCACAAATATGCCTTTGAAGTCTGCTCAAATTGATTCCAAAATCTGTTGGTCTATTTCACAACTTTGAGCGGTCGTGGTAGAACATTAACAACTTGACGTAGGAGCCTTGAAATCATGACCCGTTTTTTTCATTGAAAAGTGGATTCCAAGAGATGAAATATGTGTAATAATCATGATCAAATTATTTATTAATTTTCACAAACAATCCTTTGAAGTCTGCTCAGATAAACCCCAAAATATGATGATTTTTTCAGCTTTTGGCGGTCGTGGTAGAAAAATCATAACTCAGCATAGAAGCCTCTGAATTACGAGCCAATTTTTCTGTTGTGAAATAAACTCTAAGAATTGTGATATATGTAAAAATCATAGTCAAGACCTTTACGAATTTTTATAAATACGCCTTTGAAGTTAGCTAGGATGCCTTGCTTAACTCTTCTCCTCTGCTCATCTGTGACACATTTGAACTCACGTGCTAGCTATATCATTTTAAAGAGCTGGTGTGATGATCACATGATTCCACCCCCCTTTTTTTAATCATGCGATTGAACTGAGAGTGATTACTCCAAGCGCCTACTTACCTCGGTGAAGATGATCAAGTCATATTGTAATTCAAGATGACGAGTGTTTTTTGGGACGTACATCATTTATACTCTTGCAGGCCAAGAGTAACATGCAATTTATGCTCATACCTTAACGAGCATAGGAAACCTTCTTGGGAAGTATTGCTTTAGAAAATTAGCGTTGACTGGACCAACTCTTACGCTCTCTTGTCAACAAATTTATAGGCGCCACTTGAATATGCTTCCTTCACAAATACGACCCATCCCATTTTGATGTAAACTTGTCACCGATATGTCTATTGAACATTATGGGTCTCCTGACTACTAAGACCAAGTCTCCCACTTGAAATGATAGAGGCTGCACTTCTTGTTGAATGCTCTCGCAATTCGAGCTTGATAACTTTCCAACCTTTGTTGTGCTTCCTATCTCTTCTCATCCAAAGTTTCCAACTATGCTAGACAAAATTAAGTGTTACTTTCAATTATAAGTCCGTTTCAAATTACTATTTAAAATGATGGAATTTTCTTATCAAGTGGACGATTTTGCTTCTACGACATACACCAATGAAAATCAAGTCGCTTGCATAGCCGTTCTAAAGGTTGTACGATATGCCTAGAAATCTTCACTAGTTCTCTCATGGCAGTCTCTTTTATTCTTCGCAAATACTTTCTTCAATAGGTTACCAAGTTTCTTGTTAATATCTTCAGTAAGACCTTTGACAAGTGCATTGTACATTGAAGACTTATGTTGCTTAAAATTGAACTTGTCGCATAAACTGCTCATGAATTTATTGTTAAAGGGTGATAAACTATCGTAACTATACATCTTGGTATGACATATCTAAAAAGAATGTTTGATTTGATAAAATCAACAACATTTTTCCTACTTCAACTCTTTTAATGGTACAATTTAAGCCCATCTAGAGAAATAGTTAGTTGTGGCCAAGATATGCATTTGTCCTTTTGGCGACTTTGGATGAGGTACAACAACATAAAATCCCCATGCATCGAAATGCCATGAGACTATAGTTGGATGCAAAGCCTATGGAGATTTATGGATGTAATTAGCATGTAATTGACCCGCTTGACACAGTTTGGCATGCTCTAAGAAGTCTATTACCATTGTTGTCCAATAGTATCCCATCCTCTTGATGCGAAAATGAAGTTTTAGGCCCTGATTGGTTTGATCCACATGTGACATGATGCTCATCTTCCATTGTTTGTTGACCTTCTTCTTTGTCCAGACGCCACAAAAATGGTCCCTCATAAGAATGACAAAACAATATTCTCTAGTGAAAGATGAATCGTGGTGCCCTTCTCCTAATGTCTGCTTTTATTCACGGATCCCCAAGAATCCTTCCACGTTCAAGATGCTGAATTAGTCTTTTACTCCAATCTTCGTCTTCAACCACTCGATTCGTATATGGTAGATTCCATAGATTAGAAGATCAAGACAACTAGGACGAAACCATCGATGACATACAATACCTTTTGTTGTCTCATTTTCTCCGAGTGCCATTATTGTGTCCAAGTAAGACAAAGCATCCGCATGCAATTTTCTTTTCTTGGGACTTGATTTAAGAAAAATTGATTAAAACTTTCAAATAAGAAAGTAGAATATTGGTGGTATGACAAAAAATATTCCTTCTTTCCCTCGTAACTCCCCAAGAGTTGATTAATGATCAATGAGAGTCACCGTAAATATCTAGTAGGGAAATCTTCATAAATGATGCCATTTCAAGACCCACAATCAAAGCTTGGTACTTTACGGTTTTGTTGGAACATGTTTCACCTAGAATAAATGAAAATGGTAAGATGTCTTTCTGGAGATATCAACACGATTCCTGCCCCTGCACCATCTCAACAGGAAGATCCATCCAAGAAAATCACCCATATCGACAATTCTTCAACAAAAAAAATGCATCTTCATTAGGATACTCATATGAAGTTCCCTATTTCCCAGAAAAGGGTGATCAACAAGGAAATTAGCTAGTGCTTGCCCCTTCACAACTTTTTGAGGTATGTATATGATCTTATATTGATTAAACAATATAGACCATCTTGCTAGATGAAGCACAACTTCTCAATGGGAATATAATTCAACTTAACTCCTATCAAGGTTCGATTTAGATAGTATAGTGATTCTTCCTTCTTATCTTCATTCTCTTGAGCAAAGCATGCCCTAAGTGATCGCTCTTGTGATGTAATGTATAATATCAATGACTTTTCGGGAGGTGGTGCCCCTAATACATGTGAATTCAACAAGTATCTTTTGATCATTTCAAAAGCATTTTGCCATGATTGATCCTAGTGAAAAGGAGCATCTTTCTTCATTAAATGGTTGAAGGGTTGGCATAGTTTATTCAAGTTAGAGATGAGTATCCAAATGAATTCCAAATTTCCTTGTAGAGTGCATAGGTTTCTCAAGTTCTTTGGCTCAGTCAATTTTGTATGACATAAATATCCGTGGGGATCAAAGTCAATTCCACAGTGATACATAGTGAAGTCAAGAAACTTTCCAGAGGTAACCCCTAATGCACATTTGAGTGGATTTATCTTCAAGTCAAATTTCGTTAACCTATCAAAAACAATTCGCCTGTCTTCAAGATGGTGTTCCCTTTGCTTCATTTTACCACCAATTCATAGACGTAACATTCCACCCTCTTATGAAGCATTTCGTCAAATATT
The DNA here is from genome assembly GCF_036512215.1 of Solanum lycopersicum. Taxonomy (NCBI): domain Eukaryota; kingdom Viridiplantae; phylum Streptophyta; class Magnoliopsida; order Solanales; family Solanaceae; genus Solanum; species Solanum lycopersicum. The sequence goes on along the minus strand of NC_090802.1, from coordinate 32,664,351 downwards.
TTTTTCGTTGCACGTTGGTAGGTGGCACCGACATTCTTTAGACCAAAGGTCATTATTTTGTAACAATAAATATTTCAGAAAACAACATATTCTTCGTCTTTTGGAGACGTTCTGACTTGGTTATATCTAGAAGAACCATCCATAAAAGAAATAGCTTCATGCTAGTTATAGCATCAACCATGAACTCAATGATTGGCAGAGGGAAATCATCTCTTGGACATGCCTTGTTCAAATCTCGAAAATCAACGCAGACACATATTTAAACATTCTTTTTCTTAATAGGTAAAATATTTATGATCCAGATTGGATACTTCACTTTTTATATAAATCCAGCCTCGATGATCTTGTTGACCTACGCTTCTATTTGTGTTACTAACTTATGGCAAAACACTCGTTATGACTGCTTTATAGTACGTGTTCCATTGAATACCCAAATGATGAATATGTATCCTAGGATTAAGGCCCGACATTTCTCTATACGACCAAGTAAAAACGTCTTTGTACTCAAACAATAACATGAAGTATTTCCTCTTTTCTTGTGGTGTAAGAAGTGCACTAATGAAGGTTGGGCGTGAATCTTCCAGAGTTCCAATATTTAGTTCCTTGAGGTCGTCTATGGTTGATTGTACACCATACTTTAGTTGAGGGGATCCTCTTGGAAATCATCATTTGTATCATCAATATGTGGACCTTCTTCCACTATTATGTAATAGGATGATTATATCAAATTTGAATCTTCTCTCGGATTTCTTACGAAGACTTCTTTTTTGTTTTTTCATGAAGCTATTTGGTGAAAAAATGTTTTTTTACCTTCAATGAATGATATGTAGTAATTTATAATACAATCTTCCTCTTCATACTTGATGGGAAAACACTATGATTCCCTTTGTTATCAGTTACATCATAAAAATCTTGATTTTCATGCTCCCACAACATCTTTCCTGATAATGACTTCCTTTTTTCTCCCATGCGATTAAATACAGAGGTCCTTGAGGTGGTAGCATCTTCCTCCACTTGTTCAGAAGATTCCTCTTCATCTTTGTGGCCTAGTGTTTCAAATGCAGAGACAAGGGGTGTTAATCTCATAATGTGTTAAAATACTAAAGTCCATTGTGGTATTTAAACCTCCTTATACTCCTTTGTTTTCTTCTATAGAGGTGTGATGGGATGGATTTATTTCCCTTTGTTTCTTCGATAAAATTCGAAAAGGTTTGGGGAAGCTGAATCCTAACGCAAACCTAGAGTAGCGATATAATACCTTTTCTTTTCAATCAAAATTGTTACTTTGTAAGCCCATGTATCTTTTCACTAGTGAATTCATCCACGAATTATCCTAACTTTGCTGGATATGAGAAGTTGTAACCTGATTTTTCATAAAATGTTAAGACCTATTGAAGAAAGTTCCCTTTTATCTTGCCAACTTGGGTATTGTCTTTGGATGGATCCAAAGGGATAGACGAGACTTGTGCAACTTGAAAAATCATTTTATCCTTCAAATATTTGAATGTTGCATGACTCAATTCTTTACTCGGTGGGTGAACTTGTTGAGTACATTCTAGTAGGAGTGTTGTGCCTTATCACGTTCACATGAAATGTAGCGAAAAATTAGTTTCTCATTATCAATATTGATATGTATGTATCATTAAGATGTGAAATCTTAATGGAAACCTCTTTTATTATTTTCTTAGACATCTTGATAGGGTACCATTGAACTTTACTATCTTCAAGATCAATTGAGTCAGCTTGTGCAGGTTCCTCCATATTTGATCTTGCAGAATCTAAATAGAATTTTGCATCTGCAAAATATGACTCTGTCTCAGTGAAAGTATTGATGTTTACATCCATTTTTTACCTCTCAATCTTTGATATAATTCATGCATTGATGGAAAATAGAAAATCTTAATGGAAACCTCTTTTATTATTTTCTTAGACATCTTGATAGGGTACCATTGAACTTTACTATCTTCGAGATCAATTGAGTCAGCTTGTGCAGGTTCCTCCATATTTGATCTTGCAGAATCTAAATAGAATTTTGCATCTGCAAAATATGACTCTGTCTCAGTGAAAGTATTGATGTTTACATCCATTTTTTACCTCTTAATCTTTCATATAATTCATGCATTGATGGAAAATAGATGGTACCACTCCATTTTTATGAACCAAGGATGTTCGAGCAACAAGTTGTATATATTTTAGGCATCTATAACATGAACAAAAGTGTTTGATTTCATGTCACCAATGGAAAATGCTACACAAATCTTTGGTACAGGTCATTGTCTTCCTTGATTGAAACCTTGGATCATTAGTTTACTTTTGGACAATTCATCAATACAGATCTCTTGTTTTTTCAAAATAACTTTTTGCATCATATGGACTACCAAACTACCATCGATTAGTATGCAATTGAATTGTTGTTCCCTAATATATCCTAGAACACCCAAAGGTCTGTTATGTATCGTAGACGCTAACAAAAAGTCATCAAGGCAATTGTAGCACAACATGGGGAAACTTTTTCATCAATTTGATATTCTTGTAGTATTGATGGATTATGCTCGCCTTTGCTTTCCTTTGTTTCATCTGTGTTGGAGACAACATGTGTTGCACCAAGTCGACTACCACGAAGGAATTTTTAGGAAAGAATTCATCTAACATAATGTGCAAGCAGAACCTTTTTGACATAAATAATTATTGATCTTTTGGCTAGTACAAGGCTTGCCGCTTTTTGATAGTTGTAGTTGATTCACATCATTCCTTATTTCTCTATTTTAGGAAGTCGTATCTTAATAACTTCTTGATGTCACCGCTTCTTATGTGAAGTTATAGTCCAACCATCAACTTTATTGTCGTTTGTCTCTAGTGAACCTTTAGGGTTTTTTTCTTTGAAAAATCAACTTCAATAGGTGTGAAACTTCTGAATTGCAAGGAAATGGTGTTTGACATAATTTGGGACCTTGAGAACTTCTTTTGATTGGGCACTACACTAGCATCATTCCCCTCCTCTTTCCCAATTTTGATTTTTCCTTCACTCACTAATATAATGATTTTCTCCTTCAAGATAAAACATTTACTTGTCGGGTGACTAATGATGCGATGGAACTTGTGGTATTTAAGATCACCACTCTTATTGATTTCTCCGAGCCTCTTTGATTCTGTAATATCAATGACTTCTTAGTTAGTAATTCATCAAAAATCATAGGTAAGTCCGAATCTGGAAAAGGGTAAACCTTGGCCTCTAAATCTTTCAAGGTTGGATATGGATTCTCCTCCTTTAGATATTGAATTGGGCTTCCTCCTCTTTTAGTTTCTTCTTGGTGGTGGCCCTTACAGAAGTTGCGTTCACCGCCATGGATTCCTTTGTGTGAATTTGTAAGGTCATACCTTTCTTGAATTCGTTCTTTTCCTTTGTCAGATCAGCAAAAAGAGATGCCTTCACATGACTTGCGATGCTCAACTCCATGTCATGCCATCGTGTTGCAATCCTCAAAAGTTTGTGGTTTGATTCCTTATTGTATGTTTAGAAGTCCTCAATACATATCCTGAATGCATATATGCATAACAAATATTTCAGAAATGAGATCTTTGTAAGCCAAACTCAATGATCTCCAATGATTGATGTAATGCACCATAGGCTCATCCTTTATTTTCTTAGTGCCGATCAGCTCTATCATTCCTATGGTTTGACTATTACTGTAAAAATGATTGAGAAAAGCCTTCTCAAGTTTATCCCAACTATCAATGGACTTGTGTTTTAAGTCGATATACTAGTCGAATGCATTCCATTTCAGCAAATGAACAAAATTGTTTTACCAAAAGGTCACTTTGTGTTCCAGCATCGCTACAAGTTTCAACAAAGTGGGCGATATACTGCCTTGAGTTCCCGTTACCATCAAATTGTTAATAGTTTGTTGACATTAACAAACAATCAATCCATCTGGTATATGGCTTAGAGTAATACAAGTAACTTTGTGGTGTTCCATCATATTGAGTTTGAATAGTGTTTGTTACCATTTCTTGAAAATTTTGGACAGATAAGGCCACTATTGAAGAAGATCGTTTCTCCTTTTGAAATTTTGATTTCCATAGAGATTCCTCAACATCATTGTTTTGTACATCAAAACCAGCTGGACAAGTGGGGACATGACTTGACTCTCCAGATGTGAATATCTCCAACTTTTTCATAAGTTGAGGAACATGAAGTTTTTTTTCATCAACATACTTTTTTCAAGGCTTCAATGGTTTTCTCCATCATTGAAAACTTCTTGTCCATGTAGATTGATTCATCCATCAAATCATTGACATTTATTGAAATTGGAGAATCTATTGAATCTTCGAATCCACCAAAGTTGGAGCCAATTTGAGAAAATTCTCCAAACAACACGAAAGCAAGATTGCCCCTAGGCGTTGCAGTTATGACCATCGTATGGGAGTTATTGTTTTTCATCATCTCTGAATAAGTGAAGTATAAATATCCATCTAGCACACTGTTCTTGAACTTACCCCAATTAATCGGGCCAAAGGAACTAAGATCAGCAAATATGACATCAGCAAAGTCTTTATATCAAAAATCACAACTCTTTCTGAGGGAAATTACACTGGTTGAATTTGTAGTTTTTGGTTTTCAAAAGACAGAGATGAAAAGAAGAATCGGTCCCACAAGGCATGCCAAATTTATTCACAACAAATTTCTGTAGACACTGAAAATTAACTGCAAACAAAATAAATCACAATTTTTTTTTATTAATGAATCCTATAAGTACAATTTTGGTGATCTCTTGATTCTTTGCTCCTAAACTTTTCCATGATTCAAGGGTCTTCAATATAATATTTCTAAAAATGCAGAAAGATTTAAACCTCACTGAGATGTATTTGATCTTCGAAAACGTTAGGAAGTACTTCATCGTTTCAAGTCGATCTTTAGGAAGAACTCCATTGACCATTCTTTTGATGAACTATGTAGCTGGTGTTGTATCATTCTCTAATACTTGCAGAATGCTAATTGATGAGTTTGGTTAACTAGAATGTCATGTACATCCCCTTTTTATAGTTGTAGGGTGTGGATAAGGTTGCATATGATTGGCCAAAGGATGTCATTTTGACACTTGGTGGTTTGTGATTGGTTCTTGCACTTGATTGGGACTACCACCTCATTTGGAGACGCGAAACCACTTTATTGGTATTGAGTGCCTAGTCACTATGACACATGGCGTGAGTTTGAGCTTCAAGGTGAAATGGACCTTACATTTGAATTTAATAAAATTGACTTGTTTATTTGTAAATCCCATTTTGATCATTAAGTCCAACTGAACATGGATTTAATTCAAATTTTATATGAATTTAATCCAATAATATTTGTGTCTACAAATGCCCCTTACTCCGGGATTTGTCAACCTGTAGGCTTGCCGAATATGACGACGAAAGTTGAAGTGTTCATGAATCTGTATTCATTTTTCCATGACTTGTCGATGTATAGGCTTGTCAAATTTGACGATGAGAGTTGAAATCTTTATGAATGCATTGTTGAGACTTTAAGATTATTTGTTTCTTGTCGTCGTATTCTAACTAGGCCACTCCAAATGATTTGTATGTAATGATCTCAATTTTATTTTTTTAAAAAATGCTTGCTCAACAACCATGTGGTTCCTCTATATTTATTTCAAATGGATGAGTCTAGTGATTGGTGACATTTTTTTTTCATGTGATTTGCATTGCAGGGTGTCACAAAATAAGAAGATTGATTGAAATTTTGAATCAAACAAAAAAAATATTAACTTTCCTTTGGTATCCAAGTCAATAAAATATTCTTCTTTTCTTAACTCTTTGGTTCATACTTCCATATTAGTATGACTTCAAAATGTATAGTGAATATCTCAACCAAAATCAAATTTTCTCTCTTCCAAATTAAGATTATTATGTCTTGTGGAAGGATTAGAAATATTTCACAAGAATCTCTATGTAATCCTTTTCAATGCACTAAGGATTTCATCACACAAAGTTTTAGATGCTGCAGCAAATAGGTTATCCAAGTGTATTTAACATTCATCTGCGATATCACTTAATTTTTTTTAATCAAATTGAGAGACGTAACCTCTATCATATCTCAAAAACTTCAAGCCAAAATATCTTGCTACTTTCTCAAGGAACTTTGAATCTTGTTTAGAAGTAACCTATTTAGATGGTTCATCTTTGCGCATCTGAAGTGTTAAATTCATATCTAATTATACAAAATCGTAATTATAAACCGTTTTGATTTTTCTGAAAGTAGAAACACAAGGATATAACATAGAAAAAAATTACAGCCTAACTTCTATTCCATTACTAAAGTTTTAATTTTCAATATTGAACATGTTTCTAATTGTTAGATTTGCGCATCCAATTCATATCTCATTGTATAAAAATTGAAATAACAAGCCGTTTGATTGTTCCAAAACTAAAAACATGGTACTACGATAAATTAATATCTGCAGTCAAATTTCTCTTCAATTTCTACAATTTTATCTTCAATGTTGAACGCGTTTCTAATTGATAGATTTGCACATCCGTAGTGTAAAATTCATATCTCCTTTTAGAAAATTGAAGTTACGAAACATTTGAATTTTATGAAACTAGAAACATGGGACTACAATATATAAAGTATTTATTGCCAAATTCCACTTCAATTTCTACATTTTTTATTTTAAATATTGAACTCGTGACTTGATGGTCGGATCTTTTTGTCTTTTGATTTCTTCAATTGTGTTTTAGCCGATGTAACACTCTTTTTTTCTTTCAGAGTGAAATTTTTTAATCTTGATTTCCAGCAAAGACAATGGACTTTAGTGACCGAGAGATGACATACCCTTGCCTTGAATCATGGAGAAAAAGCAACATCGACGCGCCAAAGTTCTCACCTTGAAAGTTCATTCACGAGTGATTAGCGCCTTCCAACTTGTTAGAAAATTGTTGGATATTCCCATCATCTCTCGAAGTGGTCATCAACACAAACGAAAGACATCATGGACTTTTTTTCCGGCAAAGTCACAACTGAAAAAGTTCTCCTCTTGAAGTCTTCCACTCATCAAAATGTAGTTGCCGCTATCTATCCTTGCTGTGATGAGAATCTTAGCAGCTGAATTTCCTCCTCTTGGGTTTGGTGAGTTTTGCTTTACTTTTTTCAATTGGGAGTGGGTAGAGGATGTGGCTGTCCGTTGCAAGGAGACTTGGGACAAACATCAAGATTTTAAAAAGCTTATATCAATATTGCATCATAAGTCTTTATATCATCCAATGTCTCTTTGCAATGGGCAAGCACATTCTCTACCCATTCTCAATAGCCAGTCGTATAGATAACCTCACTAAATCCAAGAGGAGGAACATGCCAGTTGCCAAGATTCTCACCACGACAAAGAAAGATGGCGACAATAACATTTTCACGAGTTGAAGACTTCAAGAGGAGAAAATTTTCAGTTGTAACTTTTCTAGAAAAATTTTGCATGACGTCTTTCATCTGTATGTTGACCACTCCGGGAGATTATGAGAATCATCCAAAAACTTTCTAACATATGGGAAGGCACCAATCACCCGAGGATGAACTTTCAAGGTGAGAAATTTGTCCCGCGAATATTGCTTGTTCTCTACAATTGCCAGGCAAGGGTATGGAGCCTCTTCATCACTAAAGTGCTGAAAGAAAAAAAATGTTACTTCAGCGAAAACACAACTGGAGAAATCAAAAGACAAAAAAATTGATCATCAAAACACGAGTTCAATATTGAAAATCAAAACTGTAGAAATTGAAGAGGAATTTTGCTATAATTATTTTATATGTCATAGATCCATGTTTCTCCTTTCGGAAAATTCAAACACTTGTGATTTCAATTTTTCTACAATGAGATATGAATTTTACACTACAGACGCACAAATCTGTCAATCAGAAACGGGTTCAACATTTAAGATCAAAACTTTAGCAATTGAAGAGGAATTTTGCTACAAATAATTTATGTCATATTTCCATGTTTCTTGTTTCAGAAAAATATAACGTCTTGTAGTTTCGATTTTTCTACAATGAGATATGGATTTTACAAAACAGACGCACAAATCTGACAATCAGAAACATGTTCATTATTGAAGATTAAACTGTAGCAATGGAATATAAATTTGTCTGCACTTTTTTCCATGGTATATCCTTGTGTTTCTAGTTTCGGAAAAGTCAAATGGTTTGCAATTTTGATTTTTCTACAATTATATATGTATTTTACACTACAGACGCACAAAGCTGAACCATCAAGATGGATTACTGCTTAACAAGATTCAAAGTTAAGTTACCTGAGATAGTAGCAGGAGTACTTTGACTTGAAGTTTTTGAGATATGATAGAGGCTACATCTTTCGATTGATTAAAAAAATTAAGTGATGTCACAACTGAATCATTAAATACACTCGAATAACTTGGTTTTCGCAGCCTCTAAATTGTGTGATGAAATTATTCTTCTATTGGAAAGGATTTTATAAAGATTCTTGGGAAAGATTTCTAATCCTTCCACAAGGCATAATACATTTAATTTTGAAGAAAGAAAATCTGATTTTTGTTGAGATATTCCCTATCCATTTTGAAGTCATCCCAATATAGAAGGATGAACAAAGAGTTAAGGAAAGAAGAATATATTAATTGACTTGGATACGAAACAAAATTAATATTTTTTTGTTTGATTCAAAATTTCATTCAATCTTCTTGTTTTTCTGACACCTTGCAATGCAGATCACATGAAAAAGAAATATTATTGATCACTAGACCCATCTGCTTAAAATAAATATAGAGGGCCATGTGGTTGTCAAGCAAGAATTTGTTTTGAAAAAAGAAAAATGAAATCACTACGAACAAATCATTTGTCGTGGACTAGTTAGAATGTGACAACAAGAAACAAATACACTTGAAGTCTCAATAATGCATTCATCAAGACTTCAACTCTGAGTCGTCAAATTATGCAACCCTACACGTAGAGAAGTCTCAAAAAATGAAAAGACATACATGAGTACTTCAAGTCTTGTTGCCATACTTTGGCAAGCCTGCACGTCGAAAAGTCCTGAAGTAAGGTTAAAGACCCATAAATTTTATTGGATTAAATTTATACAAAATTTTAATTGAATAAATGTTTATTTGGGATGAATGATTAATTTTGAGTTTACAAATAAATAAGTCTATTTCACCTTGAAGCTCAAACTCATGTTATGTGTCACAGTGACTTGGTATTCAAGACCAATAAAGTGGCACCACGTGTCCAAATGAGATGGTAGTCCCAATAAAGTGCAAGAACCAATCACAATCCGTCAATTGTCAAAATGACATTCGTTGACCAATCATATATAACCTTGTACAACCCTTACAACTATAAATAGGGGATGTACATGATAATTAAGAGCACTCTTTAATAAGCATTTTGCAAGGATTTGAGAATGCTACATCTCAAGGAGGTCTACATCTTCCTACATTCCAGAAATATGCTACTGAAGGCCCTCAAATCGAGAAGAAGTTTAGGAGAGAAGAATGAAGAGAACACCGAAACTGTACTCACAAAATTTATTGATTAAAACCACATTTTTCATTTATTTATTTTTCTTGTATTTAATTTTCAGCGCCAACGGAAATTTGGTGAAACAATTATTATTCTAAGTCAATCCAAATAGGCTCTAATGTACAATAAATAAAAGAAATTTCATATTCTTAACTTTGTATTTTAGAATAATCGACTAAACCAAAAAAAGCACAATTTATTATAGGTTCGAAATCATTGAAACTCCCATATACTGAAGTGAAGGATCACTCACCAAATGAGATTATCATATGTTCAATAAAATTTCATAAGCCCCCACTTTTTCTTACTATAAGAGACTTTGTTCCAAATCTCTAACTTTGATTTCCATTATTATCATGCTTCTTGATAAAAAATTAATTACCCTTCAATAACAAAGTTGATTATCAATATTCAAAACTAATTATAATCCAAAAAAAAAACAAGGATTGAAATACTTGGAATGACATAATATTTCATTGGAGAGACTTACCTTAGAGATAGAGGATGAGTATAGGAGAGAATATCAACCTTAGTCTTCAGAGGATATCAAACTAAACAATTTTTTTGAGGAAAAATGGATTTAAATAAAGATTGCCGTTGATATATATATGCAGAACAAAGTGACCTTCACACTTGGTATGTTACAAAACACACAATACAAAATGTGAATTGTACATGCTTTCATTAAGTCAGTCAGCTCGCTACCTTTTGGTAAAATGCTCATAACCTTGTACATCGGAATCAGATTAACGAGCGAGTAACAACATTGTAAATAAGATTGTTAGACCTTTGATTTGATAGGTTATGAGGCACACAACTCTTCATATACTAAAAGATATGACTTCTTGAAGTTTACCCAAGTAAAAACTTATATCATAACTCAATCAGTAATGAGACTTTCAGCTCAACTTTGTGCTAGACAATTCCTCTAACCTTAATAAATCTCCAAAATCTTTCTACATTAAAAAACAATGACCTTAACACCTATATGCTATATAAGTCATTGTGTTTAAGTCTATAAAAGTACAACGAATGGTCTTGACCTATAAGCATACGAAGAATGATATAATTTTAGCGTGAAAACTTTATGGGGTGATACACTATATAGGGTTTATATTGATTGTCTTATATTTGTTCAGGAATATGACAACATAGTTTCTCCACTAGTTTTATCGATGACCGGCTATGATTTGAGCATGGTATTGATTGGTTGGAATCATGTTATACTTTGGTTGATTGCTATGCTAAACTTGTACGCTTTGATTTTCCTGGAGAACCACCTTTTGTGTGGAAAATCATGATTTTTTGACTCAAGAAAAGATGTATTATATGTGAAGGCATGTCAAATTATTAATCGTTGGTTTTTGGGTTTTATTGTTACGGTTCATGATACTCAAGTAAAGAATCTTATAACTAATAGTGTTCCTATTGTTCAAGAATTGTTGAAGTGTTTCCAAAAAATTACCTTGGCTACCTCTGATGAGGAGACATGATGTAACACCCAAAAATTTCTAGTCTAAGACCCTAATCATTCTATAGCACCTCCCAACTCTACTCTTAAAATTTTAATTGTTCGTGTAACACCTCAAACTTTCAGAAAGGCTAAAGAGGGCTAACAAGCAAGTCCACAAACCCAAAATAAATCATGGAACCTTCACAGAACCCTATACGACCCGTTTATGGGTCCACAACCTATTTAGGGAATGGTGGAAGACCGTGCAAGGCTTCTAAGGTGGGAGTCACCTGGAGGGACCCTAGACGACCAATGGTGACTTGTACAATCCGTTTAGGGTCCATAAAAGTTACCCATCAACTTTTAAGTTGTGTCTCAAATTCAAACAGTAATTCTCTCAACACAAAACGTTATTCTTCAATCCTTTAAGAAAAATCATTACTAAACGAACACAATTGAAGGAATTTACAATAGAAAAACCAACCAAAATTAGTCAATAGAGTTTAAAAGGAACAAAAAATTGGTGGTTCAATGATTCAATAAGAAAATGGAGTAGTTGAGGTTCTTGAGGGGAAAACCCCTACAAGTTTAGGGATCTATTTATGAGTTTAGCCATAAAACCATGTTGAAGATAACTCATAAGATATACTTAAAAGGATGGGGAATACCCATATACTAAAACTGAATATATGAAATATCAGAGTTCAAATACAAAATAAACATCAAACTCAAATAATATGCTGAATCTAAGTATGTTTCGAGATACCCTCTAACTAACTAGAAGGGTTGGGACATGCCCCAACTAAGTCTAGCAAAACTGAAATTAAAAGACCAAAATTAAGAAAAGTTAACATGACTATTATTCTCAAATAATGAGGACTTACCATTGATGTTGTTGATCTAGAGATCGAGAATCGATCTAAGCATGGTCTAGATACTTAGAACCTGAACCTACATTAAAAGAACATGTAGCGTAGAGTATGTGTCAGTACTTGAAAGGTACTTGGTGTGCAGGATAGAGTAAGCTGAAATAAACGTGTAACTAAACAAGAAATAAAGCAAGAGTATAACCTGAACATGATATAGATACTGAATACTGAGCTAAGTGAATGCAATGACCAAATTCTAACATAATAAGACTAAATACAAATTGTACTGACATGTGGTAAATGCAATAGAGTTTGATTTAACTGTGTGAGGTACTAATAAGCAATATTAGAACCACGTGAGGTAGATATGGAGTCCAATGTATATGCATCATCGAGAGGACCTAGTATACGCGAACAAAGATGTAGAGGCATGCTAGCGTGATGCACACAATGGGGACTTAGAACTTACGTGGCTCGTAGTTGTGGAACTATATGGGTGTTTGACCCTAGACCAACTCAGTATGATGCTACTCCCAATAGTTTAGATGATTAACACATCATGACTAAATGCTTATAACATATTAGATAGCTCAAAATTGACATACAAATTGGGAATCTACATTAAATACTAATAATGACACATTGAAGACTAGGCATATATAGCTGACATACTGAAATATTTGACCTAGCATGCGTAGTTAAAGAAATAAAGAAATACATTGCTTGGTTTATGAAAATCATGCAATAATCAAAGTTATAACATGATAATCGAATTTGGAACATATAAATAACCAATTGATGATAATTTGCTGAAGTTCCAAAAATCCTAGGTCTAGTTGATAGTAGGGAATCAAGAATCTGACTGAAATCTAGGAACCTAATGGGAAAAAGGAACCCAGTAGTGTAATTCCACATACTTGTTATCAAACTCCATAGATAAATCTTGTGATTTCAGGGTTGGAGCTGATGGAAATCTTGTCGCGTTCTTGGAACTAGGGTTGATCAACCTCTATCTCCTTATATGTTATAATTCCAAAGTTTTTGATGAAAGATTTGACTAATATAAGTTCTAGTTATATTTCTACGCAAAAACTAACCAAAACCCCCTAGTTTAGGGTTAAAACGATGTAGTTTAGGGGTCAAAAAATGGGAAAAACCGAAGTACCCTTGACTTAAAGCTGCAAAGGTGTTGACCATAATCTTCTTTATTTACCGTGAAGTCGATCGTGATTCGCACCTAGTCCTGAATCAAGGGCCTCTGGCTCACGAGCCATTACCACAACCTTTATTGAGGATCATGGACCGTGAAGGTCCTGTGGTCAACACTTGAGATAAGGTATGGAGGCTCAGGTATAGAGGTTTACTAGTTAATCCTCACGGACGCTCTTATAAGTCGTAATGACGTCCACGAACCGTGAAGGCCATTGTGATCTTGAATTGTGTGTGGTCGTCTGAGGGGCTGACCAAGGGGCGGGAGATACTGCTTGAATTCTTCGAGCCTTTTACAGTCTTTGTGAAGGACTACAGATCGTGAAAGTTTGTGTGTTATTCACTTATACGTGGAAGGTCTTGTATAGGTTAGGGCATCAACTGATTCAATCACCACAGAGGCCTCCTCAGTGCATCGTCGAGACCATGACCCGTGAAGGGTCCCTTGGTCTGACGGTCAGTCCTGCTGGGGTCTGATTTTGGAAAAAAGGGCAGGTCTATAGAATGTGGACCCTATCATGGTCCTTGAAACCTACCGTGGTTCACTACTTCATTTGAGTTCTGCAAATTATTTTTGGGTCTTGTTATTGAGGTGTCACAAACTATTTCTGGAAAAAAGTAAGGGGGGGGGGTTTAATAAAAAAAGATATTGTTGGTTTGAATTAATGAGTAACAACTAAACAAGATTCAAAATTTGAGATATCAATAAAAGATGGAAACTATGGTATGTCTGTTGCCCACAGTCTCTTAACACATTATTCCTAAAAATAGTAATTCTATCCTAGTATTTGACATGCAAGGCTAATAAAGTTAGGTATCCATAAGTGATTGGTAATAGAAATAGGAACTTCCACGTTATAACTTGGCAAGTTTACAGGTGTGTGCTTTACTAACTCTTACCTTTACCCCAGATTAGTCCTTATTTATTGGGTTGGGTATTCACCTTCACGTTGACTAATTAAAGTCAGAATAGTATAAAGAAACAAATCCATAAATAAATCTCCATTGTTTAATACTTTTATCATTCATTACCCCCCTGGTAAGTCAAGTAGGAACAAGGTGAGTGCATAGGTATGATCCAACTTCTCATTTCCAATCCGTCGTTATGTGATGTAGATCATACCTCCTCATAAAGATTATACATGGTATAACACCCCTCAAATGACTTAGGTGAAGCTAGATCCTAACATGGTTTTAATGATGGTATAAGGTCCTAAAATATTTTAAATGTAGTATTGAGGTAGTGTCTAGAGTTTTAGGTGTTTTGGAAGTGAAACGTCAAGGGACGACCAAGATATTTGATGACTAAGTATGTGCCTTATATGTGGTTATGTTCCTAATTGTATGTTTCATGAGTTTATGAGGTACTCACAGGATTCATGTTGTATATAAAGGCAGTGTGTCAAGTTTCATGAAGTTTGGAGGTCAAACGTCCAAGAACGTCCATGACATTCGAAAGGTTTTCCTTGAAATGACTTTATCTGTCTATGCATGTTTTGTCAAGTTTTACGTGTTCGTTTTGAATGAAATTTATGTGGTAGGTCTTAAAATCGTATATGAACAGATTTGGATTGGAAATGTCCATGTACGACTCCATGTAGGACCCACAAAGGGCCCTAGAAGGAGGACCCCGCTTGGAGCTCAACATTGCTAGGCAGTGGCAATTGACTTCCCCAAACGACGGCCCGTCAATTGAGACATATGTCCTTAAGGTTGAGGAGCTGCAGAAGAAACTAACGGACCCCATCGATGGGGCATGGTGTCACCCACGGACTGTCGATGCTAGGGCTTCGATGGTGCTGTAAATTACTGAGTTTTCTTTTAAGTCTTGGGGTTTTTGGGAAATTCACTCTATGTCTTATAAGATAGGAGGATAGTTATTTTGGGTGTTTGAGGGTATTTTAATATTATATAAGTCATAAAACTCTCATTTCCTATAACCTAAATCAAAACCCATTCCCTCCCAAAGTTTGTTCAAAAACCTCCATGAAAGCTCAAGGTGAAGATAGATCTTGAAGATGGATCTTCAATGGAGTTTCTTCTATTGTCATTGGATTATTCTAATAAGGTATGGGATTTCTTCTTCTAAGGCTTGCTATCACCTTAATGTCAATTTCAAATATGATTTTCAAAGATGAAAAAAGTCCAATATCTACTATAAATCTTGGGTTCTTTCATTAAAGTTTTTCAAACATTAAGATATGATATTATTGATGCATAATTGATGTTTTCCATTGAAATTATCCATGAAACCTTGACCTTCTCAAATATCTCAATTTCACTAAAATATGGGTTATGTAATCATGATTTGATTTTAATGAATTCAACTGTAGATTGTTATGGGCTTTTGATTTATGTTTAGATTATGATTGATTGGTTTATAGGCTGTTTTAGTTTGACAAACTGAGTATTGAATATTATTAGATCCATTGAATAGTAAGCTTATTTAATTGATATTGACTTAATTATTATGAATTCTAGTGTAGTTTTCTATAGGCTATTGATTGATGTAATAATTTTATTGATATCTAGGTTGTCGTAGATTTATAAATCTATATTGAATTTACCTAGATTCATTGAGTATTATAGTTTATGTATTTAATTGATGTTCATGGCTATGGGTAAGTTCCTATTGGTATTGAATTGGATTATTTAGCTTTGAATTGAAGTGGTGAGATGGAATGGGTGGTATGCTTCCCTAACTCTCTTAATATTATATATAGCTTTTGTATTATAATGTTGATTGGTATGGTCCACTTATGGTGGTGGTGCAATGTGAATTGATGTGGCCTTGTCGGCGTTACTTTATATATTATGATGATCATGGACTTGTCGGCACTACTTGAAGTATTATGATGATTTGTGTAGTTGATGTATGTGGAGTATGAGTATATCTATTTGCATGTGATCAATTTGAAAGTATATGTTCTTTCTATGTATGTTATGTGATCATGTAGACTATGACTATGTGCTTATATGTGTAATCTTAGATGTTGATGTATGATTGTTCCTACTTGAATATATGAGTTGTGATGGTTATATTGATGATGATATAGTAATGTACAGGATGACAATAAGATTATAATGATTATTTCTATGTGCTTCTAGAATGACATGTAATATGTGTTAAAGTGAAGCATGTTATGTCTTGTCTTTGTTGACTTGTGTCCCTTACTTGATGCATGCATTAATGTGAATATGAGATGTCTTGACTTAGGAGCTAAAGCGTCTTAGTCTTGTATGTATGAATAACATGAGACCTTGAATGATTCTAAGAATGTCATTTCGGTGGAACCTCGAACCTAGTGGTAAGGTTATGAATGTTGAAGTAGAAAGCCGTAATTGTATCCTTCAAGTAAGGGAATGATAGACTTAAGGTTGGTTGGATGGATCGACATCATATAAATTCTTAGGAAAGTCATTATGAACTTCTTGTCGCCATTGTAAGGTAGCCCTATTGGACCTCTTTGGTAGGGTAAATGTGATTGGGTTGTGAACTAGATATGGAACCCAATTGTATGAACCTAAAGTGTAAATTACTCTATAATAACAAAGGCTAGAACTGAGTGAGTATGGTAAGGAAGTAGCTATATTTAATGGATGAGACTAGAGTACAAAGCACACCCTTCATATTCCTTACCGATGTTCCTACATGGGATGGGTCCAAGTTCTATCATTGGCAAGTAGAACACCCTAATCGGAGTAGGTTATAACTTCATATTCCATTTTTTGCTACCATGGTCTATGTTGGTTATTTCCTATTCTCATAATATGGGATACCTACTAGAATTAGAGAAGTTCTATGAAGTTTAGGTAGTGGTATGAGACACTATCTAGACATTGCACAATAATCTTTGGAGGTGTTAGTTAGAGTCTCCAGGTCTTGTCCAAGACCATTACTTGAATGTCCTTATGTGATGCATGAGTCTTAAATGAAATAATGAATGTAATGTCTGAAGTTAAGAAAGTTTGTTAAATGAATAAGTACTTATCTAGTGTTGTTAAGGGTTGTCTAGTTAAGGTGTGAAGGGGGCATATGAATGGTCATTTCGTATCTTAACTAGACTAGTCTTAAGAATGACTCTAGTTAGGAATGATGGTTGAGTATGCAGACATGATCTAAGACTTAGGTAATCTTAAGGATTATTTAGGTAATCTTGAAGAGGTCAATCATGGATGTTATCTTCTTGATTTACTTAAGTAAGTTTTTTGATAGCCTTTGGAAGGAGAATGTCATATTATCTATGTTTTGATGTATTAAGTGAGCATGATTGTATCTTAGGTAGTCTATAGGACCTCTTAAGTGTGTGTGTAAGGGATTGTATGGGCGGTCTCTTCAAAACTCACTCAAGTGAGACTTAGAATCACCTTTGGTAGGAGAATCTCATGCTCATGTGTTTATGTGCTTGGCATGTATCTCATTATAGATGGTCTTAGGGATCATTTAGGTCTTCCTAGAGAGGTTGTATGTGCAGTATCTTTTTGTCTTATTTAAGTGAGTCTTAGGATAGCTTTTAATGAGGGGATTTCATGATAGAAAGTGTTTAAGATAAAGTTAAAGGACTTCACTATACTGTAACAGTGAACTTGCTCACTGTAATGTTTTCCTAAAAAATGTGAATAATTGCTTAAATGATTTTTTATGTGTTTCTAAGTTGTTTAATGTTGTTCTTATGATTCTAGTATGATGTTTTAATCAAAATTCATGAAAAGCATGTTATTTACTATATGTCCCTTTTTTATGGTTTTTGCATGGCTTACATACTTAGTGCATATAATGTGCCAACCCCTTCTTTTCCCCTTTTCAGTAATGTGTAGGGAATTAGAAGTCTTGATACGCCATGGAGAATGGATAGGTTTCTAAGTGTTGAAGATTAAGTATTGGTGAGTCCTCATCGATTCGCTGACAATGTCCATACATTCCTTTATGTCTTAGTCTTTATTTTATGCCTTGTATGGGCTTAATCCCAAGTGCTGTATACTCCAAAGTTTAGATGGTTCAATGACATGTTGTAAAGGTATAATGTTTTAAATGAAAGTCTTCCGCTTGCGTATTGACTATGGAAAGAATTCTTTGTGCGTGAACAAAGTTTTGAATTCTTACTCACTTTAGAATGTTTATTATGCAATGAACGATACGAGTGGCTTAGATGAGACTTCTTCAAGTCTCATTTTCTGTGTGGAGACACAAGGATGCTCTACTTTTAGGGTGTACTTGCGGGTTGTAACAACATGGAATAGTAATGCACACGATGCTAACCTAGTCCATCTAGTCCCAAATCACGAGGTCACAAATGTGGTATTTTGAAATCCAATTTATCTCCTTGAACATAGTGTAGAAAATCAGAACAATCAGAAGACCATGTTCCCACTAAAAACTAATGGTGGATCAGCTGCAGCTAGGGTTTAAAAATTTCTTGGGTAAAATCCACCAGAATTTTTAGGGTCAATATTTTGTGAATACCAACTGAAATTCATATATGAGGTCAAGAAGATTTTCAAGAGTGATGCAAGTGAATTGGAGTGATAGGGTGAAGTTGTCATCTTAATAGCATAAGGTTGTGGCTTACATATGGTCCACACTTTAGGAGATACAATAAAGGTGTGGATGAGATCATGTGACTTGCGATTGTTTTATTTGAACTTTTCTAGACAGGTTCTTCCCTAGGGAGTTAAGGGACGCTAAGGCTTACGATTTTATGAATTTGAGGTAGGGTACCATATTAGTCATCTAAGAGTACGAACTAAAGTTCACTAATTCTCCAAGTATGCTCAACACACGGTTGCCGATCAAAGGACACAAATGTGAAGTTTTTGTTGGGGGTATCAGATCTTGTGGAGACCCGGTGCAGAAATTCTATGCTTTTAGGGGATATATGTAACAACCCCTTTTCGAAAGTGTACTAACTTTTAATGAATATACCTAATTTATATTTGTGACATTGCAAATCGATTTACAAGGGAATATAGGATTAGGTTCATAACGAATAATTTGGTTAAAGATGTGCATCTTTCCCATTAAAATATTTATTTTATGTCAAAATTGATATGGCGTGGAATTTCTACTAAATCATGGAAGACCCTCCAAAATAATTTAATAAAAATAATCGACGAGCTTTTCATGCATATATTATCCTCTTCGAGGACAACAATGCATGTTACGTCTAAGGGGTGCTCCCCAGATGTGAAAAACATTATATCAGAGCATGATGTTGAATATCTTTAGGATCAATTTCTTATTAAACCACGTCTATGTAGATTTTTATTTATAATTGTGAAACGCGCCACATTTATGAATTAAAGACTATGTGATGCTTAGGAAATTCTTATCTTCTTGTACTCCTATGTCGTGCCTATGGAGTCTACTTTATGTGTTTGTTTTCACCTAAACCTTTTATTGTGGTTATAGGTATGAATACTAGAGGGAATCCACAATAAGGGTCAAATAATAGATTGTTAATGCAGGAGATCCTCATCAAGAAAACCAAGCTCATCCACTAGGCAATCACGTTCCTCCACTTGAGCAAGTTACTATGGGTGATAAAGTTGTGGTTTCTCCTCCGCCAATGATAGATGGAGAGATAAGGTAAAATTTTCTTAATTTGGCTCAAGCCATGACTTCTCAAACTAATTCCTTCACTTCTTTAGTTCAAGCCATGATGACTCAAGTGAATCAGGAAGTTGCACCCTGTATGCCTGATCAGGATAGCACTATGGCTTCTCGTTTGAGAGATTTACTAGGATGAACCCTCCTATGTTCTTCGGCTCAAGATTGGATGAAGACCCCCAATACTTTATTGATGAGGTCTATAAGATCTTATTTTATATATGTGTGACTCCGAATAAAAAAGTCGAGTTGTTCGCCTATTAACTCAAAGATGGTGTGCAAACATGGTACACTGAATGAAGGGACAATAGGTCACTAATAAATGTGTTCCTATGACTTGGGAGATCTTCAAAAGGGACTTTCTTGATATGTTCTTTACTAGAGAGTTGTGCGAAGCTAAGGTTGAATAATTCAGCAACCTTCGTCAAGGAGGTATGTGTGTGCTTGATTTCTCCTTAAAGTTTACTAAATTGTCCAAGTATGCTCCCTCCTCGGTCTCTAACCTGAAGGATGAGATGAGTCATTTCCTTACGGGAGTGTCCAAGGACTTGATGGAAAAATGTCGTTCGGCTAAGCTTCATGATAAAATGAATATCTCTCATATCATGGTTCATACTCAACAAGTGGAAGAAAGTAGACTAAGGAGGAAGAATATAGAGGCCAAGAGGGCCAAAGCTTATGAAGGTGGTTCTTCAACGGGGAGATGAAAAATTTCAGAACAAGCCTAGATTCAAGAAGAGGCTTTCTAATCAATTTCCTTCTAATCTACCTAAGGCTCGTGAAGATAGGGCGTCTAACCCTAAGTATCAAAATGAAAGAGGTACTAGCTCACCAAGCAAGAAGCCTTCTTGTGGAAAGTGTGGCAAGAAACATTGGGGTGAGTTCCTAGTTGAGATGGAAAATTTCTTTGGGCATGACAAGAATGGTAACAAGGTTAGAGATTGTTATAATGTGAAGGGGCAAGACAACGGGAGTGGACACACAAATGGTTCTAATGCTGATGCTTCAAAAAAGAATCACTTTTATTCTCTCTGGTCTTGGGGTGAACAGGAGAGTTCTCCCAACGTGGTGACCGGTATGCTACAAGTCTTCTCTATTAATGTTTATTCCTTACTTGATCCGGGCGCTACCTTGTCTTTTTTTCTCCTTTGGTAGATAGAAAGTTTGATATTTTACCCGATATCTTAAATGAACCTTTTATGATGTCTACCCCTGTGGGTGATTCGGTGGTTGCAAAAAGGGTATATAAAAATTTTCCTATAATGTTGCATAATAGAGTTATTCATGCTGAATTAGTAGAACTTGATATTGTTGATTTTGATATCATTTTGGGACTGGACTGGTTTCATGCTTGTTTTGCTTCCACTTATTGTAGAAGTAGAGTTTTCAAGTTCAATTTTCCTAATGAACCCATATTAGAGTGGAAGGGGGAAATTCTATTCCTAGACGTTGTATCATTTATTTTTTAAAGAATAGTAAGATGATCTCTAAAGGGTGTTTATACCAAATTGTAAGAGTTAAAGATTTAGACTCCAAAAATCCTCCTATTGATTTTGGTCCCCATATTGATGAAATTTTCGGAGGTCTTTCCTTATGATCTTCCCTGAATCCCTTCCAAACGGGAAATTAATTTTGGTATTGACTTGCTACCAGATACGAATCCCATTTCAATTCCTCCTTATCGGATGGCTCCAACCAAGTTGAAAGAGTTGAAAGATCAACTCAAAGACTTACTAGGCAAAGGCTTCATTCGTCTTAGTATTTCTCAGTGGGGTGCCTTGGTATTGTTTCTGAAAAACAAGTATGGGTCACTTAGGATGTTTATTGATTACCGTAAACTCAATAAAGACACCATTGAGAACAAGTATTCTCTCCCTTAGATTTACGACTTGTTTTATCAACTCCAAGGAGCAAGCTACTTTAATAAGATTAATTTGAGGTCGGGTTATCACCAACTTAGGGGGAGAGGTGAAGATATCCCAAAATGTCTTTCCGAACTAGATAAGGTAACTAGAGTACCTATTCATGTCATTTGGGTTAACAAATGCACCAGTGTTTTTTTGGAACTCATGAATAGGGTGTTTCAAAATTACCTAGAATCATTTATCATTGTCTTTATTGACAACATCTTGTTATATTCGAAGAATGAGGGTGAGCATATGGACCATTTGAGGGTGAATTTGAAAGTGCTTAAGGATCACCAACTATTTGCTAAGTATAACAAGTGTTAGTTTTTGTTGTGGTTGGTTGCATTTCTTGGTCATATCATCTCTAGTGAGTGTGTAGAGGTTGATTCGAGAGGAATTTAAGCGATGAAAAATTATCCTAGACCATTGGCTCAGATTGATATAAAAAGTTTCTTGGGTCTAGCCAGGTACTATAGAAGGTTCTTCGATGGGTTTGCATCTATTGCATCTCCTTTGACAAATTTGACTACCAAGAATGTGAAGTTTGAATTGCCGAAGGCTTGTTAAAGAAGCTTCCAAGTAATGTAAAATAGGCTTACCTCCGCTCCGGTGTTGACCTTACCCGAGGGTACCAAGAGTTTTGTAGTATATTGTTATTCTTATTGAATTTGTTTGGGATGTGTCCTTATGCAACATGGTAAGGTTATAGCCTATGCATCTGGGCAACACAAGGTTCATGAGAAGAACTACCCTATTCATGATATCGAGTTAGTGTCTGTGGTGTTGGCTTTGAAAATATGGAGGAATTACTTATATGGTGTCCATGTGGATGTGTATAATGATTATAAGAGTCTTATAGCCTCTCGTACCATTTGATGTGTTGCGACTCACCACCAATGATACAAAACCTCGTGCTCTATACCAAATTTTTCACGAACGTGGATCACCCTATAGAAGTAACATGGAGTAATTGACCTATCGGAAGTCTTATACAATCCCATAATTACCATTCATCCCATCGACATAGATAATTTAGAGGAAAATTTAAAACTTTTCATAGCACCTCATATGCTAGAAAGTTTACTTCATATACATATAAAATATAAGTCATAATACATATATAGACTCTAAGTCTTTTTGACATCTTAGACTCAATAACATTGGAGTACATTAGGTACACGACCCTTAAGACCTAATACAAACTGTACAATATTTAATAGACTTTACAATAAGTACACATTAGGACATCCTTGGACTTAAGAATTCCTTTCCTTGAGCTTGGGAATCACCTATCAAGCTCTTCACCATTCAATATATCCTTTAAGAATCCATAACCTTTCACTTCATGTAAAAAGAATAAAAGAATGAGATTTGCACAAGAATGTACTAAGTATGGCAACCATGCAAAAACATGCATTAAAAAGGGACATGTTCTTTGAAATCATACTTCATGCCATTTTGAGTAAATCATCATAAAACCTTTATCAATAGCATATATATCATTTTCATACTTCATAGACACACAATCAAAGGCTAAACATCATAGAAACGGACATATAGAATTTAAGTCCAATTTGAGGTCACTTTACAGTGAGCTCATTCCTCTTTAAAACGAGCTCTTCCTTTTAATTCATTAGTCTCCCAAGTAATCCTTTAGGGATACTTGGTGTAATGTATCACCTTAGTACAACAAGGAAAATCATACATATCATCTACACAAGACAACACATACCAACATAGAAGTTTAATACCACATAGACATAGTTTAGTCAAGACCTTCACCATATAGTCAACAAGATCAACATCACGCATAAAGACTCATATCATGCACATCTTAATAACAAGTAGACAAATACTACAATGTATTGCATAGGGAACACATACATAGTGACATACAACAAAACTCCTTCCTAGAACATCCTAAGGAGCTACTTGTGCAATGTCTAAATGGGTTCATTACTTCCACCTATCCCAAGTAACCTCCCTTAAGTAATTCTATTTCAGGTCCTAGTCATTTAACTTTCATTTTCCATTTTACTTAAGGGAAACTATAGCCTTAACCAACATAGACCATGTTATGCTAAACATGGAATCCGGTGTCATAGAACCGCACACCAAAAAGAGGTGGTCTATCAGACAAAGTAGAACCAAATGTGACATAGATTTCTATGTGGATCCAATACCTAGTATCCTATGGTGGAAACATAGTTATGGAACTTTGAGTTACATATGAAAACCCTTTTATGCCAAGATTAGGCATTGTAGTTATTCAGTTATGGAAACCCTATTTTTGCCTATTGAGGCATTGTGGTTATCCACCTCATGAGATTTATGGTGACCTACCTTCCTACCATAGGAAGGGAAACACACTCATATTCAAGTTCACTCGGTACTAAGATAAGTTCTCTTCATTGAAAACCTTTATTATATTTTTACTTTATAAGTCATAGGTTTAGGAGAGTCATCCCATCATATGCTTAAATCATATGTCATAGATGGAAGTTCACCAACCTAGATCATGTTAAGAATCCATTCACATGAACATAGAATATATATAAAGCATCATCTAGTTTAGGGTACACATGAATACACCATTCGAGGCCCCTCTCTTGAGTAAATCTTCATACATGTGTATGTGTATACATATATGCAAGCAAACCTTTCACATAACACATTGAATCACACAAGTTCATATATCAATGCATGAGTCTATAGGCATAACTATATGACCAATCCTTTCATATAAACCCACTAAGACACTATGCACATTCATACTTCATCATTTCATACACATCATATTCATAGCATGTTCATATATTCATCATTCATATACATAGAAACCAAACATAGGAACTATCCAATCAAGATACACATATCCAATGTATAAACAAGGCAAGTGATAGGTGTCAAAGAGATGGAGAAATTTCTCGAAGGCAAGAGCTCCCTTTAAATCCCATTCTTGTAATTGAGTTGTTTGATGGGTGGGGCATTTACTTTATGAGCCTTTTTGTGAGTTGTCATGGGATGAAGTATATCCTTATGGCGGTTGATTATGTGTCAAAATGGGTGGAGGCCATAGTACTTGCAAATAATGAAGGAAAGAGTGTAACCGCACTTTTGAAAAAGAAAATATTTTCCAGATTTGGCACCCCAAGGGCTGTTATTAGTGATGGGGGATCCCACTTTTGCAACAAGTTGTTCAAAGGGTTATTGGAGAAATATGGGGTTTGCCACAATGTGACCACTCCTTACCATCCCCGGACTAGTGGACAAGTTGAGGTGTCAAATAGAGAAGTTAAGCAGATTCTGGCGAATACGGTGAATGCGAGTAGAACGGATTGGTCAAGAAGGATTGATGATGCTCTTTGGGACTACCGAACAACACACAGGACTCCCATAGGTATGTCTCCATACCAACTTGTATATGGGAAAGCTTGTCACTTGCCGGTTGAGTTAGAGCATAAGGCCATGTTCGCAATGAAGAAAATGAAGATGGATTGGAATAAAGCAGCGGAGCAGAGGTTGAATGGGTTAAATGAGCTTGATGAGTTTCTCTTGAAGGCATATGAAAGTTAAACCCTCTACAAATAAAAGATGAAGAAATACCATGACCAAAAGATTGAGAAGAGCCATTTTGTGGTTGGGGATTTGGTGCTTTTGTTCAATTCTAGGTTACGTTTGTTTTTGGGCAAACTCAAGTCCAAATGGGCTGGTCCATTCTTGATCACCCAAGTTTTATCTCATGGAAAGGTTGAGTTGAAGAATAAGGAGTGTGTAAGGTTCAAGGTGAACGGGCAGCAAATCAAAATCTATCTAGGGCATGCTGAAAATGCGAATGAAGTGATCGAGGCATACCATCTTGATGAAGTCTGAGTAATCAAGAGTCCTGTGTCATGTTGCTATGTTAAATCAAGCGCGGATTGGGAGGCAACCCAATATGTATTAGCTATCCAACAATAGGTTTTTGATGATTTTATAGGCGTAGTTGCATTATTTCTATTTTTCTTACTTAATGTCATGTATGAATTTTCTTTTGCTCTCTTTATAGAAGTGTTGTCTAGAGAGTAGACTAGAGTCCGTGTCTAAAAAGTATCCACAAATTAAAAAAGATTAGCTTATTGGGTGTTAAATGTGCAGGGATCAAATCACAAGAAATTTGCAGAAAATTGGTTTGGTGCAGTGATTGGCGAACAAATCGACGGACTGTCAGTAAGGTCCGTAGCTCCCAGGTTTGTTTTTTTTATAATTTTTCTAAGTTAGGGTAATCATCGGATCCTCAAACCCACTACCCGACCCGACACGACCGACTATATATTAATTTTTAAACTCTTTAGTTACTCCCACCATTTCAAATCCCTTTCCCAACCGTTTCTCTCCCTATTTACCTTCAAACTTCCCCAATCACTCGCCCATTTACTCCTAGATTTTAGTCTAAGTGTCTGCCCACGGGGGTGGTCGAGGGTCTATTGTCGGAATGAAGGACCGTCCTGCAGGTATGTCGTCTCTAACAGAACCTTTAATCCTACAGCTTTCAAAAATTTTGCTTAAGTGTTCACCGCGGACTGTTATTCCATCACAGACCGTCTGTTGTGCTCGTCGGTCAGTTTTGCAGTTCTGGACTGGACTATGTTTTGTGTTTCCAAGTTTGGTCTTTCTTCTCTTGGGTGTTTCAGATGTTCACACTGAAGCTAATAACTATCTTTTATAGGTACCAATGGCCCCTAACCCAAACTTATTCTACTCCAGAAGACGTTCCAAGTCCTTTACATTATCAAGTCGGATGGTGATAGGCTCGGATGATGATTAGGACCCAGAATACGTGCCAAATGAACCTATACACCTACACATGTTGCTAGGACAACCCGGGGAACGCCGACGAAGATGGCGTCCGGCATAGTCACTGCCTTCTCATCTGATGCAGAGCGTATACTGACCGGCACACCATGTGCGTCTGCTGAAGATTCTGAGGGAGAGTCTGGTTCTGAGGAGACTTCCGGGTCTGAGGGAGCATCTGGTTCTAAGGAGGCTTCCGGGTCTAAGGATATATTAGCTTCACATGGTGCCACTGCTCCTCTTGCACCAGTCCACTCTGCCTCGTCTGATGAGGCTGATAGTGTGGATTCTACTTCAACACCCCCGACTGATGTCCCCGCACCCGTTGTTGATCATCCCAACCAGTGGTGCCTCGAGGGACAATACCAGGTATATCAGGATGCGAAGCTGCTCAACGATAAGGGGGTCCTGTCTAATATGTTGAACTTAAAGAAGTGAAAATAAGGGCAAGCCAATGGTGACAAAGTACCAATGAGGCGAGAAGTTGTTCTAAGAGTGAGTGTTGAAAAATAATCATTATACTCAAACTGAAATCACTGTGTGAAAAAAGAGGATATTGTTTTTAAAGAAAGGACACTAGTTGCAATACTAGAAAGTTGTCACCTTGGTGAGAGATAAAAGAGGAAAGATATCGGTGCATGGTGAGTCTGCATCATCGTCTGATCCACATAAGCGAGCCTAATAGTGATATCATGCATGAAATTAATGAAAATAATCGGTATTGATAGCCAGATGATTGCGAAAGCTAAAATAAGGATACTTTTGTACAAAGGTTTTTGTGGTGAGTCATACTGAGTCACTTGAGGACAAAAAACGAATTTAAGTTGAGGTTGTAGATGTACCGTAGTTTTACATTACTTTCAATGCTTTTTCTTTAAGTTTAGTGTGTGTGTAAGGCCTCTTTGAAGTAGTTTTAATGTATTTTTCTCTGTGTTTGCACGAAAACTGTCCAGAACAAAAACGCTAAAAACTGTGCTTAAATTTGCAGAAGTGATAACCTACGGAGCCATCGATGGTCCATTTGACTCATCGACGGTCTGTAGGTTGCAACCGTCATTTCAAGATATATGCTGCTAAGGAATGATCGGGGAATCCTTACTAGGTGTGGGGCTACGGAAGTGATGACTGTCTGTTGTCTCATCGATGGACCGTCCTGGCAAACCGTTGCTGCTAACAGAATGCAGCCTCAGTACCTTATTTTGAAAAGATTCTAAGTATGGAGCAACGACGGCCATCGAAAAACTGTAGGTCCATTGGCGGACCGTCATTTGGGTCTATCGATGGTAACAGAATCATGGAAAAGATAGCAGCTGAAAAAGAGTTGAAGAATGGAGTGACGGAGGCTTCGACGGTCCCTCGGTGAGAACGTCGACTCGAGAAGCGTTTTAGATAGAAGTTTTCCTTATTAGGTTTCCCTTTATTTTTAGGACTCTTTTATTTTAATAGGACTAAAACCCACATTTTGGGGTTAGACTCTTTGTTAATTTTCAAATTTGTATTGTTTGTTGTTGAACTTTGGGTTTTGGAAAATACTTCACTTATTCGGAATCGATTCTTACAATATCTTGATTAATTCAAGTGATTTTCTGGATTTTCTTCAAACTTGTTAAAGTAAGTACATGAATTCTTGTCTAATCAATATAAATTGTGTAATTCTTAACATGGTAACTAAATCCACAACTAGGGTTATAGGAACCATGGGTAATTAACAAAGTAGAACTAGCTAAAATAACAATTATAGAATAATGTCTTGCATGTATTGATATCTTTCTTTTAGAAGTCTTTTTAACGGTGGCCAGTGTTAGAACTCGCCTTGTTGCTTTTTGTCGGACCAAGGAGGTAGATAATAAGAAAAGAATTATCAACGTAGATTTAGTATACACTATCTAATAGGCTAGTATCGATTGATGCGAAGTAATAACTAAGCCATACATCGATTATGAAGCTTAATATAAGTTAAAAGGTAAGGTTTAGCAGAGTACACACACGTAGCCGGACCAAGGTGCAGAATAAAATTCACTAGTTGTCGGACCAAGGAATTAGGGATACATAACCTACCACTTTGCTTGCAAGATACTAGGAAAGAGTTGTTGTAGCTAGGGTTACTGCGTTATGAACCTATGGGGAACACTCACACCCTAGTTTATATCATTACTTGACCATCAAATATTTGAACTAGCTACTTGTTTACTTAGACTTAATTAATTACATTTGTTAAACAAATCCCCCCTATAATTGTTTGTTTACGGATAGGACTTGACTAAATAGAAGTAATCATAGCTTAAAGTTAAGTCTAAACCACATTACTCATGGGATCAAACCCAACCGAATATTTGGGTTTTTTACTTGATACGACCAATTATACTTCTTTAGGGAAGTATAGTTTGAGCATATCAAGTAGGAAGACATTAATATGAATTTTCTAGTTGGTTTTCCTCATACTCAAAGGCAAAAATACTCGATATGGGTGCTAGTGGATAGATTGACGGAATCCGCTCATTTTCTCCCCGATAAGTCTACTTACTCGGTGGAGGATTATGCATGGATCTATATAGATGAGATCGTGAGTCTTCATGGTATTTTTTATCCAACATATCGGATAACGATGCATAATTCACATCTAGATTTTGGAGATCGTTTCACAAAGGGTTGGGTACACGAGTAAAGTTAAACACCGCTTTTATCCCCAAACGAATGGTCAAGCGGAATGCAATATTAAAATTTTGAAGGTATGCTTAGAGATTGTGTAATATATTTCAAGGGAAATTGGGATAAACACTTGTTTTGGTTGAGTTTTCTTATAACAATAGTTATCATTCAACTATATCCCTGTATCTTTTTGAGGCCTGGTATGGTAGGAGATGTAGATCTCCGGTTGGATGGTTTGAGGTTGGTGAGTATTCCCTTTTTGGTCCTGAATTGGTCTATGATGTTTTGAAGAAATTACATATGATAAGAGGTGGATTGAAAAAATCCTATAGCGGGCAAAAGTCCTATGCCGACAATAGGAGAAATGCTCGAATTTGAAGAATGTGATAAAGTGTATCTAAATATTTCACCCATGAAAGGATTGATGCTATATGACAAGAAAGGGAAGTTAAGACCGTGCTATGTTGGTCAATGTGAAATTTAGCAAAGGGTAGGCAAGGTGGCATATGAGTTGAGATTACATAGTGAGCTAGCTTCGGTTCACCCGGTATTGACACACCCTGGAAATTCCATGACCTACTAGATCCTCATATGTTGTGTAATGATTATTTTAGACCTAAAATAATGTATATAAATTGTTTGATAAGTATATGACCCATAGCATTAAAGAAAAGCCTTAACGTCCGGAAACTAGCAAAATTTACCTAGTTGACGTCCCTACGTTTGGTGAAGGTTTCAGAGGGTCATTTGAAGACCAAAACTTGTAAAAACACTCTGAAAAGGTAAAACATTTTATATAGGGTCAAACCGTATAGTCACGACACCCCAAGGACCACCGGAAGGGTCCTTGGGGAGGACCAGAACATGGGCGAGCAGGTTGCCAAAGCAGCATGCGTGCAACATGATTATGGTGGCTGTTGGGCGACGCGCAGACATCACAGGGAGATTTGAACTTGTCCTTGTGATGTGGTTCCAACACGGTGTCTACTGCCTCAACTGGAATTTAAAAAATAAATCACGAAATTAACCTTGCGACACGCAGCTACTTTCCGTATTCGTAAAAGTCCTATGTTTATTGTTGTGACTTCACAAAATGACCCATCTAAATAAGGGGTCCTTTGGATAATTTAATGGGTAACTACATAAGGTCTCAGGGTCAGTTTTAGTTCATTTTTTAACACTCAAAACAAGTCCCAAAAGTTGAAATAAAAAATCACTCTCATCTCTCTCCAATTCTCTCTTCCTCCAAACTTCCATTGAATACCATTAGAGCTTCAAGAAGAAGATCAAGCATTCAAGTTTCCAAACCAATTTCTTGGCTTAATAATCATTAAGGTGTTTTTTATTTCACTCTTGGTATCCTTTTCCCCAAGAGGTCCCTCCAAAAGATGATTTCTAAATACACCAAATTCTAGGTTTTCTTCTACACATGGGTCTTCTTTGAAAATTGAACTTATGAATCAATATGTGATTAATTATGATGAATTAATTTTGTTTAAGAATATAGTGATGGTTAATTGATGATTCCCTATGATATTTCCCTAGACCCATGTCTTTTCCCCAATTTCATGAAAACCTTGAATTGATATGGTGAATTTTGAAGATTATGAACATATAGAATGGCTACATTGTTGTTTATTTTGTAATTGGTTCTTGAATTTAACTTGTTTATGTAATTAGTTATGTGTTCTTTTAATGGAATTATGAAGGTTCTTGGAAGGGCAATGAGGTATGTGGATTGCTTCTCCTTAGATTCAATTATGAAGTATGAGTTACTTAGACAGTAAAGCTCTAATGTCTAATTTTGGGTCTGATGTTGATGCTAAGTATTCCTCATCCTTAATCCTTATGGTATGATTATTATATGATTTGAAGTAGTTTCTTATGATTAAAATAAAGTGCTAAGTGAAAGGTTTACTTACTTATGAAGTGGTGTCCAAAGTGAAAGGATTGTTATCACTTGTGATGACCTATGAGCTAGATATGATAAGATGTTTACATCAGGGTCTAGAAGAGGTTAATGTGAACTTGTATGATGAAATAATATCATTAGTAAAGGGAATAATTCCTTAGCACCGAAAGGGCATTTAAATGAGATGAAGGTCTCACGTTAGTAAGTCCGGCCTCCCACATGGGTTTCCTCACGTTAGTAAGTCCTAATTCCCTAATTATGTGTTGTATCATGAGATGGAAACCTCCACATTAGTAATTTAAGGTTTCTAGAGACAATATCCTTGACCCTTACCTATATGCTCACAGAGGACTCTAGCTTAGTGGATCCATCCTGATAGCTACGACGAATGGTTACACCTTAGGCAAGTTGAACTAAAAAACCATGTAGCTTATTAAGCCAAGAAAACACCTTAATGATTATTAAGCCAAGAAATGGAATTTCCACTGGATTCCATGTAGCTCACATGGTATTATATCAGTTATTGAACTTCTTTCCCTAAAGTAAAAGTAAATGAACAACTTAAGTATGTAAATTATTACTATGGTTGTCTTGAAGGCTACTACATAGGGTAAGGGAGGGTATCAGACTTCTCTTACTCATTGCACATGTGGGATCCTAAGGGATGGTTCTAGTAGTGTTATCTTATGATTATGACTCTTATTATGATTATGTTGATAATCTATGAGTAGTATTTATGAATTATTCATGTTATGATAAATTATGAGAATATGTTGTAAGTATGAAGTGGGTTGCTTAATGTGATATTTATCCTTGGATAGGATTATGAGGTTCTATCTTTATGATTGCACAAGTATTGCATGGGTTATCTATGTGTTGGGTTGCTACTATGTTGAATTGACTTATTATTCTTCTTATATATGCATGTTGAGTTAAAGTGATAAAAACCAGGATTTTGACTAAATTGTCCTTTTCTCATGCATTGATGATATTGTGAGTATTAAGACCCCCAAAATGAGTTAGGGTGTCTAGAGCCTAACATGTTCTTCATAAGGATATAAGGTACTAAATTTAATTTCAATATGGTATTGAGGCAGTGTGTAAAGTTTGAGATGATTTGGAATCAAACGTCAAGGGACGACCAAGACGTTTGACGACTAGTCACCTATGTGTCTCATGTATCTATACGTGATTATATTTGTATGTAATGAGATTATGAACTCTTAAAATGATTATAATGATGTTTATATGTATTACATGAAGTTTCATGAAGTTTGGAGGTCAAACGTCCAAGAATGTCTAAGACGTTTGAAAGTTAGCCCTTCAGACGTTCAAGTAGTCTTGATGGGGCCTAGCATGTTTGGACATGTAACATTCCGGAAAATCATAAGTTTAATGTAAATTCCAATAGGTTCTTAAGAATGTGCACCACAGGTAAATAGGCATCTCAATGCCCAATATTTAGAAATATTGGGCATATTAGAAAATTATGGGCATAGTAGAAAATGTTGGCTTAGAGAGTGTTAGCCAATTTTTAAGTATCTATGAGTTTGTGCAATGAACCATAAATAAATAGTGAGGATACTTGGGAAAATAAGTAAACATTCCCAAATGAACCATAAATAATAGTTAGTTAGGAAAGTACAACAAACCCATGTGCAAGACATATGAAGAAGCTGTCAAAGGAGGGGACCACCCTAACCGAATTCGGTTAGGGTAGTTAGGGGGGAAAACGTGTACAAGGGACCACTCCATGTGGGGAATAACCTCCCTACTTATTCTAGACTCTAACCTATTGCCCCAAATAACTAAATAGCCTAGCACTAACCGAATTGGACCCATTAGTGCACCCGACAACTTAGGACCAAAACCGGGTTGACACCAAGCTAGTACTAGTTAAAGAGACAACCTAGTACATAACCTAGGATGGTCCAAAAGGTTATGGTCCAAAAATTTAGGGGTAATTTAGTAATTCCCCTATGTTACCTAATTAATTAATTTAAAAGGCCTAAAATCGAAAATAAAAAGGAAATTTTCAGATTTCGGTTAAGACAAGAAAGGGACAACCTAGTACCTTACCTAGGATGGTCCAAAGAGTTTGTTAAGATCCTTAAGACTTAAGGGTACATTATTAACTAACCTAGTCTAATTAATTAATTTATTTATCAACTTAATTAATTAACTCAAAGGGGCAAAACAGAAAGCACAAAACAGTGTCCAGTTTTCGGTTAAAACAAGAAAAAACAACCTAGTACCTTACCTAGGATGGTTCAAAGGATTGGTCATGGTCCTAACGACTTAAAGGTACTTTAGTAATTATTTTAGGTTACCCAATTAATTAAATTATCAATTTAATTAATTGGTTTAAATGATCAAAATGAAATCCTTACACTAACCTAGTATAATTCAAGAAACATCCTAGTACTTAACCTAGGATGGTCCTAAAGGGTTGATTATGGCTCCAACGACTTAGTGGTACTTTATAACTTACCATAAGTACTTAAATTAATAATTTAATTAATTAATATAAAGTAAAAATGTTGATCGAAACTATAGTCAACACCAATTTCTAAATTTGACTAAGTGTTATGTTCTCCTATCTTTAGTCAACTTAGGAGGGGCATTTTGGTAATTGGTTAATTAGTTTATTAAATTAATATATTAAACCAAAGTGCTATAATTCAATATCAGTTCTTAAACCTAAAAATCACGTTCAAACTCAAAGAAAAGGCGATGCAAAAACCATAAGCAACGAATGAAGAAAAAGGCAGAAAACTTATTGATTTCTCTAGGGCGATTTCAAGGTTTCTTCAAAGTTTCATTCAAGGTGGTGTTCGTAGATTAAGTTCTACATAAGGTATGGTTTTCTCTCCTGGACTTATTTCTCCAAGAGAACTTTCTTTCCAACGATTCAAAGATCTTTAAAACTAGGGTTGTTCCCGTGTTCTTGTCGAACTCCTTTGTCCCTAGTACCCTTTTTGATTCCATGTTGAATAGGATAGAGATCATGTTGTTGGTATGCGGTGTTGTATGATTTATGTGTAATGTTCTTGAATTATGAATTTCTATTAATCTATGAAGTTGTGATCGTATAAAGTTAAGTGCTTAAAACGTGAATCATTAATTGACAATGTGTTAGTTACACCCGTAATTGTTTTAAGTGTTGATGTATTTGTCCAAATGTTGCACTGCTGTTATTGTCATTATGATGGTGTTAAATTCATCAAATATTAATATGATGTTGTCCAATATGTCTTAAAAACTTTACCCTAAAGTCATGAACCAAGATTGGTTAAAAGAATGATATTATGTTAAAAATGTGTCAGAAATTGTTATGTATGAAGATGATTATGGTTTGTGGTGAATACCTACTGTAAATGTGACTTGTTGAAGATGTTGTGTTCGTTAAATGATCATATTATGATGTTCAAGATTTTTAAAACATTATGCCTAAAGTTATGTTATAAGGTAGGATAAAAAGATCTCTATGAAATCATAATTTGAGTGATTATTTGGCTTATGCCGATAAAATGGCTAACAATACATTGTCCAAAAGTGATGCATACAAATGGATATAATATTATTTAAATAATTAAAAGATTATCTAATTAATAATATAATATCTAACCAAGCATAAAAGAATGTAAAATTGGCCTATGTCAACAAAGATGGTTATGCAATCTATACCCAAATGTTTATGCCAATATTAATCATATGCCAATCTTTGTGTAGTAAGAGTATCAAATATAATATAAGAAATTCTAAACTAATTCAATGAACTCATATTCAAGGGAATGTCACTCATTGGGACAACTCCCAACATGCTCTAAAAGAATGACATATGAACTCATGAAACTCATTGAATCAAGTGTGCATTGTCCATAAATGATGATATGAATCCACTACACTAAAGTAAGTAAGTAACGTGAGTTGTAACATAATTAAAGGGGTCTAAAGTAAGTAAGTGACCAGAATGGGCTGTTAAAGGAAGTGAGACAACTCTCACTTACACCTAAGCTACTATGTTAAAAGAATACTCACGTATGAAAGTGTTAGAATGTGTGAGCCAGTCTCATTAACACCAAAGGATCATATGTAAGGAAAATTCACATTTCATTAATATAAATTAAGGATGACCAGTCATCACTAGAGTAAATAAGTGACCAGAATGGGGTGTTAAAGGAAGTGAGACAAGTCTAACTTACACCTAAGCTACTATGTCAAAAAAAAATACTCACGTATGAAGGTGTTAGATTGTGTAAGCAAGTATCATTAATACCAAAGGATGATATGCAAGGAAAATTCACATTTCATCAATGTAAAGTAAGTATGACCTGTCATCAATATGAGTAAGTAAATCTTAATCTAGAAGAAGTCTCCATAATGCTTGAGTCAACACTAAAAGATAAACAAGAAATGAACATTTACTTAATGAGGTGAGTAATTATGTTAATCTATGATGCTAATGAAAATGGTGACAACATGATAAGAGGATAAGATGAATGGTGAGACAAGTCTCAACCAAGCCTAAGTAAAGGTCACTAAAAGTACTCACCTAAGAGAGTGTTGAATATCAAGAGACAAGTCTCAATCATACTCTATATGTAAGTGTAAGGACAAGTCATACTTAATACTAATGATAAGATGAGAAATCATCTAAAGAGCAATGATTCCCTCATGGTAGAAGCCAGCTTCCATGATGTATGAGTTTAATGTAATGAAACTTTATACAGAGCATCGATAGGCTAGCTATGAACGGTGATGCCTTCCATCAGGAAGGGCAGAGGTTCACGTTATTCTCATGAGATGAGACTGTCTGGCATGCCGGGTATGGGTCTCCTTATATCTCCTAGTATTTGAACATATACTGCCAATATAGGGATTTAGCAGGGTTCAACTCCCTATATATGCTAGCATGTTCGGGTTACTTTAGCCGGTGATTCCACCTCTTTTCGGTGTGGGGCAGACACTGGATTTCATGATGCTCACATGATATATGTCGGTTAAGGTTAAAGTTCCCAAATAAAGAATGAGGCCAGCATCAAAGTATGAAAGATAATGAAATGAACGATAATGAAGGTGTTTGTGCAAGACAATTAGGAGGTGAAATCAGATTCAAGTAATGACATTAGGTCATTCTTGGTCATTGCACTTCATGATCCGGATGAGAGTCTTAAAATTAATCCTACATATAGCTGGTGTTACATCAGCGTACGAATGAATGAAATGAATAATGTGAAGTACGAATAAACAAATGAAGCAGACTCTATGTTTGCTAAAGAAGGCCATCGGGTTGAGGCCCCATATGTTGGGCCCTCACTTGAGATGTCTTAATGCTACATCAACGATTCCAAAGCCTCGTGCATATGAAATGTATAATATATGACACATGAAAGTAATGAAATCAATGGAATGATCAATAAAGAATTGCTTATGAAAGGTAATAGATATATGGTGTAAAGAATGACCCACTATAAGGTAGGGAAATCATTCCTTAATCCTTGGATTACTTACATCAATTTATTGTGGGTGTGGGACTACAATGAATCATTTCACTTGTAAGTAAAACATAGGACCAAAACAATTATTGAACTACACAACAATAAGAAGAAAAAGACTAAAAAATAATCTAAGTGTACAAAGAGGAGCCCTCGGCCTAAGAGGATCAAAAATCTCAAATATTCACCCGAGTTGTTCTAAAATTATGTTGATGATACTAATGTTTTGTAATCATATAAAAAAATTAGTTGTGCTCTTTGAATGCATTGAAATACATCATATTCATACCACAATCATAACTAACGATTTAGGAAAGTCTAGTGACTAGGCTTTCCAGAAATAGCATGTTAGTTTGGAAGAGCTTTCTTTGATCATACATAGCCTTATGTGTATGTGTGCATACACCCATACTTAGTACATATGGTGTAATAATACCTACTATTTACTATTTTATAGATGCAGGTTAAGGGACAGATTGATGACTCTTGCAATGGTTTGGACATTAGCATTTCTCCAGACTATTTGGTAGGTCCTCTTGATTTCGAGGATGCTACAGTTTTAGTCTAACCTTAGTTTTAGACAAGGCTAGTAGATGTTGTCCCTAGCGTTTCTTTCATACTTTCATTTCAAAGTTTTTGTAATAAGGTCATATTTGGAAAACGTATTTATGATATATTCTTATTCTGTTTCAAATTGATTCTTACAATAGATGGTTGTTACATTTATGTTGAGCTTAGTATATGATGAATTCATGAAATAACTATATGAAGTCTATGTATACTTCATACGTTTAAAAGTTTTAAATTTTCCGCTAAAACTAACCATATGAATGTGATAAATGCAAGATGAGGCTTGTCTGCGACCTGTGAGAGGTCAATGACGCCGGTTGCGATTTGAATTCCAAAATCCGGGTCGTGACACGACGTGTTATATGTGTGAATTTATGGTGAAACTTGCATGGAAGGTCCTTGACTTGTCAATGTTTATATTTATATTGGAAACATCTGGGTAAAACTTCTCAAGATCCCCGCAAAAGGGCCCACAAGAAGGACATGAGGGATGTCGAGACACTGCCTTGGCAATGTCAATCGATTAGACAAATGACGCTTAGTTGGTTGACGAATGGCCAGTTCGTGAGGTATAGTCGATGGACACTTGTCCTAGGCAAGGCTCAACCAAAGAACAGCCCAAGGTCCAACCGACTGAAGCACAGACGACCCATTGATGGACCTACTAGCCGGCGATGGTGGTCCGTCAATGCAGGTTTGGTGCAACTGCCTAGCAACTGTTTCATTAAAGAGGTGAATGGGAAATCACCATACGTCCTAACCTGACCTTACTTTATTTATTTAGTGAATTTTGGGTGTATTTAAGGGATCAAACACATAAAGAAACGATTCCCAATCCCATCTACACAAATTTGACTTTCCCACCAAAAATATTCTCCCTAAAAAACTCCATTGAAGGTGAATCTCAAGAATAGATTGGAGGTTGGATTTCTATGAACTCTTCATGAATTTTTAGAGGTTTTCAACTATACAAATGGTAATCCTTAATCTCTAAGTAACATTTCACTTGGAGAGTTAATCTCAAAGTTTTCAAAGAGATTTCATGATCAAACTTTCAATCTTTCAATCTAGCCATGGGTTCTTTCTCAAAAAGTTTTTACTGGATTAATCATGATGAATTGATGATAATGTGATGGTTTTAACATGAAAAACAATCCAATTGCATAATGAACACATGTCTTTTCCCAAAATCAATTTAGCCTTGTATAGACATTGTTATCATGGCTTGTTATTAATTGAATTGTGATTCTATTACGTTGAATTGGTTATATATACTTTTGTTTATGTTAATTGATAATGAAGGATCCATGTGGATCAATGTATGAATATTTGAATATGCTTAGCTTAGACTTCCATTATTCACTATAACATTGGTATTATAATGTATAAAACTGGAATTCTATTATGTTAAATTGATTGTTAACTACTGTCTATTATGTATAAAGATTATGCATCATAGGTAATGGATCAAATATGCATAAAGGCTTGGGATTAGGTAGTATTGATTCATGTTCTCCTATCTTCTATAACGTGCTAATGTAGTTCTATGTATCTCGATCCATGGTAATTGGTTCACGATGTTATATAGGGTTGATTGTACTTTATATATTGCCTATAATAGATTATAATGATGAATTATGTGTTGGTATCCAATGTGGATTGATTCTTGAAGACTTGATCCCTAATTCCTCTCTATTTTAATTTCATGATGCTCATTGTAATCTTGACCACTTGGCAAATTGTAGTAGGATTTCGTCTAAGCCATGTTATCTTTAACTAGTGCCTTTTATGTGTAATATTGATTAATTTTGAGCATAAATAATAGATAATCAAAATGAGAAAGAATTGATAAGATATCAATTTGCCTTCACATTTTATAAATTGATGATGTAGTGAACCTAATATGATCTCAATATTGTTATGATTAATGTATGATTTGCATATGTTAGTATACCTTTAGATACTGCCTTATATTTGAATTGTTTATGAAATAATAGTAATGGTCAATCATGA
Source organism: Solanum lycopersicum (assembly GCF_036512215.1). Classification (NCBI taxonomy): domain Eukaryota; kingdom Viridiplantae; phylum Streptophyta; class Magnoliopsida; order Solanales; family Solanaceae; genus Solanum; species Solanum lycopersicum. Next base: position 32,625,287 of record NC_090802.1, on the reverse strand, counting down.
CCAAAGGCTAAAAGATTGGTGAAGTTTGCCCCACTTCTCTACTTCTCTATAGTATTGTTGATGAAGCCTTGTATGATATTGTGTGGTATGGTCCACTTATGGTGGCGATGTTTACTTTTGTTACCAATATATATGTGATGTGATCATGGCCTTGAAGTAAACTACACTATGAATGTGTGTTGGTGATGAATCATCCTATGTGAAGACTATGCCTAGTTTCCAATTCTAACTATAATCTAGGTTGTGTTGGTAATGTCATGAGCATATAAATGGTTATGTTAAAATCATATGTAGGTGTTGCCATTAATGAAGTACTAAAGATTGATGATCCCTACCCATGTACCCCTATGTGAATGAGTGAATAAGTAAGGTTAGGAGTCTTGAATGTAATGTGAAGATTGTATTGACTCCTATGCTAAATGGTGTTGTGTGCTTTATGTTTGAAAGTTTAATGTGGTATTAAGAGGGTGGCTGACACAATGTGTTGTTGATAGACATTATGTGATCATATTGACCAACGTACACACACCTTCACTTCACATGCATGCTTACAAGTAGTATAGGTCATGGTGTCTAAATAAAAGATAATTCTAATATTCACTAGTGTCTACTACTATGCATGTTAAAATTATGTCTATGAAAATATGATATATGTTTCCTTAACTAGGATGACTTGATAGTTTGATACACTACAATTACTTTCCTAAAGAAGTATAAGCGGACGTATAAAGTAAAGAACCCAACTATTAGGTTGGGGTCGATCTCACGAGGAAAATGGCTTTGACTTAACTTCAATGTACGACTACATCTATTTAGTCAAGCCCTTTTGGAAAATGAGTAATTAAAGGGGAGTTTTGTGAAACAAAAGTATTTTAATATTTCTAAATCAAACTAGTAACAAGAGTAAAATCTTTGGTATTTATCAAGTTGTGAGAGAAACTAGGGTGTTAGTGTTCCCCATAGGTTCATAACGGCGTATTCCCAGTTATAACAATTCTTCTCTAGTGTTTTATATGCAAAGTGATAAGTAAGGTATCTCTCAATCCTTGGTCCAGCATTTAGATAATTTCACCCCGTACCTTTGTCCGGCTACGTGTGTCTATTACTAATCCATACCTTTACTTCATATTAAGAATTGTATTCGATGTATGACTAAGTTATTACTTTGGACCAATCGAGACTAGCCTATTAGATTGTATCCCATTAAATCTACGTTGATACTTCTTTTCCTAACTAGCTCCTTGGTCCGACAAGTAGCAATAAGTCGAGTTCTAACGCGTGCACTCGTTAAAAAGACTTATAAGCAAAAGAACTATCAATATATGCAATAGCCTATGTGAGAATTGTTATTAATCTAGATTTACTTTGTTAATCACCAATGGTTCCCACAATCCTAGTTGAGGAATTAGTTATCCATGCATAGAAGAACACAATTCATGGTTGATAAACAATAAATCATGAACTCACTTCGACAAATTCGAAGAAAATCCATAAATTCAACTTGAAATGACAAAAATCACTTAAAACCAAATCCGGAAATTTGAATTAATGCCAAAGTTGCAAGAACAAATCTCCAAGAACAAAATTAAGAAAGTAGTAATAGAATCCAACCCCAAAAATGAGGTTTTGTACCCTAATTATTAAAACATTGTCCTAAATTAAAAGGAATTTTAATAAGAGAAATTGTCCAAGAAACGTGGCTTCAATCGACAACCCCCAGAGACGGACGACGGACTGTCGACTGCCTCCGTAAGTCATGACTTAGCATCTTTTTTAGCTTTACCCGTGCATTTTCTCTGATCCGATCGACAAAGAAACAACACAGTCCGTCGATTAACCTACGGTCCGTAGATGCTTCTCGTCCTTCCATACTTAGCTTTTCTTCAACATCGATAGTGAGACTTTCTCTGACATGATCAACATTTCAACAGGACGGTCCGTCTCGATCCTTTCGAAGCCCCACAGTTGGTCAGAATTCCCCAAGTTTCTTCTAGATGCCTACACCTTCTATCGATGGTCACCATCTACAATCCGTCTATGGGACGATGGGTCATTGATGGCCTTTGTGGGTTACCTCTACGCTACATCTCCACAACCTTCTGAGTTTTGGTTTTGGACACGTTTCTTGAAAAACAAAGATAATAACATATCAAAAGTACTATAAAAAGGCTCTAGACACACATCAATCTTAAGTAAAAAGCATTGAAACAACTGTGAAACCACGTCACATCAACACCCTCAACTTAAAATTCGTTGTTTGTCCTCATGCAACGCACTATGACTCAACACGACACTTTGTACACACGTATCCTCTTTTAAGATTTCGCAATCACATGGCTATCAATCCCAACTTTTTCGTTGCCTTAGTGCACGTTTCTACTCTTAGGCTTGATAAGCTCACCCGTGTGGATCAGACCATGACATAAGCTCACCATACGCTGACACCTTTACTCTTTTGCCTCTTGCCAAGGTACCAACTTTCCGATATTGCAACTAGTACCCTCACTTCAAAAGATATCCTCCTTTTTCGCACAGTGATTTTAACTTTGAGTATAAGGATCATTATGTAACACTCACGCTCAAAACAAATTCACACCTAGTTAGTACTTGTCTCCATAGGCTTGCCCTTATTTTCGTTGCTTAAGTTTAACACATTAGACTCTTAGGATCATGATATGATTTTCTTGGCTTGTGACGTAGGCTCAGCGTCAAGTATGGTACATATGAGTACATTTTAGTGACTTTTTGCCCTCCTTGACATTATCGCTAAGTGTCCTACCTTTTTCATTATCTCTTATGGCCTACTTTTTTTTTCTTTTCATCTTTTCCTTGCTTTCCCTTTTGCTCTATGTGGAGGTGACTCTTACTTCTTTTTGTTCAACTCTTTTTCTTTCTTTTCTCTTTTTTTTTTTTACATTCAATTGATAATTTTGACTAAGTCACCTCGCTTGATCACTTAATCTTTTCTTTTCAACATTACTCTTTTCATACCCACTTTTCGGGTCATCACTCATAATAGTTACCCTCAACTTATGGTTTTGCCTTGAGTCATGGTATACATTACCCAAGGTTGGGACAAGGCCAAAACGAGGTTAGTTTCTATATTAGCTACCCTCAACTTAGGCTTTTGACCTAAGTCGAGGTGCACATGTTCAAGGAGGGACCAGGGCCAACACATTATACCTAGGAAATGTGAGTTGGTGAAGAAAAGAAAGGTCTATTATAAGCGGTGTCAAATTTTGATATGCTCAAATTACACTTCCCTAAAGAAGTATAAGAGGCCGTATCAAGTAAAGAACCCAACTATTAAGTTGGGATCGATTCCACGAGGAAAATGGTTTAGACTTAACTTTAATGTACAATTACTTCTATTTAGTCAAACTCTTTCCAAAAACGAGAAATCAAAGAGGGCTTTTGTGAAATAAAAGTCTTTTAATATTGCTAAATCAAACAAGTAACAAGATTAAATCTTTGGGATTTATCAAGTTGTGAGCGAAACAAGGGTGTAAGTGTTCCCCTTAGGTTCATAACGCCGTATTCATGCCTATAAGAATTCTTCCCTAGTGTTTTGCATGCAAAGTTATAAGTTAGGTATCTCTAAATTCTTGGTCCGGCATTTAGAGAATTTCATATCGTACCTTGGTCCGGTTACATGTGTCTAAGTTACTAATTCTTACATTTACTTCATACTAAGCATCGTATTTGATGTATGAATTTGTTATTACTTCGCACGAATCGAGAATAGCCTAATTAGATAGTATCCCAGTAAATCTATATTGATAATTATTTTCCTATTAACTACCTCCTTGGTCTGCAAGTAGAAATAAGGTGAGTTCTAACGCATGCACTCGTTAAAAAGACTTCTAAGAGAAAGAATTATCAATGCATGTAATAATAATCTATGTGAGAATTGTTATTAAGCTAGGTTTACTTTGTTAATCACCTATGGTTCCCATAACCCTAGTTATGGATTTAGTTACCCATGCATAAAAGAACACAGTTCATGGTTTATAAATAATAAATCATGAACTCACTTTGACAAATTCGAAGAAAATCCAGAAATTCAACTTGAAATCACCAAAATCACTTGAAAACTAAATCCGAGAATTTGAATTCATGCCGAAGTTGCAAGAATCTCCAAGAGCCAAACTAAGAAAGTAGTAATAGAATTTAGCCCCAAAAATGATCTACTGCCATGCATTTTTGGCAACATGAACAACCGTTGCAATATATTATCTATTGCAATGGTTATGACTGTCACAATATATCAAGGGATCAAATACAACAATAATAAAAAATAATCGTGGCATCATTCCTAACCCCGTTGGTATAGATTTGCTAAGGCAACACACATTACAAACGTCGCACTAAAAGACTGTGGCAACAATTATTTAAGTGAAAAAAATATTTTAGTTAATCCACGGATTTTATTCCCAAAATATATATTTCCCTCACTGCTAGACTTTTAGCTAAAATGCCATTTATTTCATTTAGGGTTACAACTTTGGACTTCTTCTTGCAAAAGGACTTCCGAAAAATGGAAAGGATAATGTGAGCTCCGGTTAATCGCAGTATATTTCTTCAACAAGATCCGGTCTTCTTCTTCTTCATAGTGAGGCAGTCTTCTTCTTCTGTTTGACAAGTATTTTTCTTCATCTCCATTGGTCTTAGTCTCCAACAGTAATCTTCTTCTACCGCAATTTTTTGCATATAAAGGTATACTATTTTTATGTTTTCTCAGTCTACTCCATTATTTCTAAGTCCCCATTGTCTCTAATTTGTTATGCATATAATGTTTTGTATAATCTGAAACTCCATTGAAGGGTTTCTCAATAGTCTTAAAGAATAACAAGTGGGTTTGTTTGAAATTTATGTTATTTGTTCAAAATTAGGTCAGCGATGTAATCTATTTGTTGAAGATTTTCTGAACTCTCTGCAAAAGTTCATTAAGAAGCTTGGTTTCAATTTTATTAGTATAATCTAGAAATATAGATTTTTCTCGTCCAAAATACAAAGATTCATCCTCTGAAACAAGGTTATTTTTCAGTTTTTTCTCAGATTGGAGACTCTTTTTCCTTCCAAAGCTCATCAAAACTAGCTCGTGGTCGTTGAAGCTTGTGGCCAGCTCGTGCTCGTCCCAGTATGGCTGCTCCAAAGAAGGCAATTCCTATTCCTTGAATTTCTTTTTTTCAGTTTTTGGGATTATAGTTTAAATTTTGAATATTCTTTTATATGTTCTAGTTCCTTAGTTGAATTTTTATTAATTCATCGATTTGTGTGACTCAATCTGAGTATGTTAAAATCTTAATCAATTAGTTTGCTTTCTATACTAGTTGATGCCTTTTCTAGTTCTCATTTCTGTTCCTTAGGGTGATTTGTGTTCCTGTTTGAATTTCCTTCAATATTAAGTGTATTTTTTAAATTGATGTGTCTAAATGTGTTTATATTTTGAATCATGTACTCCTTATTTGATTATTGCAAATGTTGGTCTTGTTCTCTATAATGTTACGGTTCGTATGTCAATGGATGTAAACATCCATTATGACTAGTTGTTATTTTAAAAGACCGTATATTTTGATTTTAATCTAAATTAGTTTCCAAATTTGGCCTTTATTTTAATATTCAAGTTAACCTTGTTTTTTAGTTCATACCATACATTTTTCTCATTTGTGAAACTCAGATCTTGCTTTAAGCCTAGAGAACTCTTGATTTTAGCTTCTGTATAAAAATCGTTTAAGCTATAAATGGGCTGGTGTTTTCTGTGTCTTTGTTTGTTGTGAATACAGTCAGCACTTCGTCTAAATCTGCTTGGCTTGATATCTTTTGCATGTGCAGGTTTGGGGCTTATTCTAAGTAGAATTTAAAGTTTATTCTCTTGTCAATTAAATTTGTTGGCCTGGCTACATGTTTCCAGCAGGGTGAGTTATTTTTTAGTCAACAAGCATTCTTGGTTGGTTCTGCTTAAGGTCATTTATTTAAGTGTCATTGCTTCTGATTGAATTTTCGAATGATTGGTTTAGTATGTATTTGGTTAGAGTTCAGTCGTTTGTGCTAACCAAATTATAAAATCTGATGGTTTATCAATCTTGTTATTATTTTCTCTCGAATCGGTCAGTCCTACACTTGTTACATGCTAGAAGATTAACTGTATAACTTTAGTTTGATTTCATTTCTTATTCCATATTGTGACAGCCATATACCTTATATAAAGTCCTTGGAAATTGAATATACAGATTTCTGAAGTTTTGAATTCGCCAGACTCTTCTTTGTTTAGCTTCTGATGTTTTTTCTCTTAAAAGTGACATTTTATATCTAGTTGAAACTATCTGATCTCATATTCTAGAATCCTTGTCATTTACTCGTGCTAGGTTCTAGATGTTTGATTTACTTCAAAGTAGCATTTGATGTAGCTGAAGGCTGGCATTTCTTCTTCAGTAGTCCATTACTTGCTGACACTATTAGAAGCATTGGATGTAGTACCCTTACAGTTACGTTAGGATGCTTGTTCAAAAATAACGTTCAATCTCCATTTACTGCCTCATTCTTGTTTAATGCCGCAAGACTAATCACTTTAACTCCTAATTTATCAGCTCTAAGAATTAATTTTTCTACTTTTCTATTAATACCATCTGTGAAAATGGAAATACTACTGAAACCAAAGTGAGGGATAGCCTATGTTTAGTGCACGCATAGCTATTCAGATAGTATAAAGTTTCAAAAAACTTGGAGTAGATCCACATGATTTACTTCTAAAAAGAATCTCTTTTTATGTATAATTTAATTTTCTTTCTTTATGCTCATTTGCTATCGTCACTCTTATTGTTGTTATTGTTCTACTAATGAAAATGTGTTTTTTAAGTTCTTGGTGATTATTTGTTCAGATTTGAATAGTCATGAGTCAACAAGAGCCTTCGAAAAGATACAAAAGAGCAAAAAAGAACCTTGCTTTACGTGGATCATTATCATTCTGGGCAAATAAAAAACAACGATTATTGACAACAAATGAAATATTTCAAGCTATAGAGTGAGGAAACGACATTTTCTAAACTTAATTGAAGAACAACATCAAGGCGTAGCACCAAAATCTCAAGCAAATGAATAATCTGAAGAAATTAGGCAATCTTTAGAGGAACAACCTCCAGATGAGCAGCCCCTAGAAGAGCAAGTGGAAATTAATTCTATCATTCCTCCAACAAATGAACAATCTGAATAAATACTAAGAATCGAAAAAAGCAGATGAACCCACACACCGCTGGCAAAAAGAGTTTTGCTTTAGTCCGTAACAAATTGGTATGTTCTCTTATTTAATATTCATTATTGACCTGTTGTTTAAGCAAGTTTTGGTATTTAATTATTTTTTTGTGACTAGGAAAAAGAAAAGGAAACTGTATCAGCTAAAGAGATCTTTGTGTTCACAAGAACAAGGAAACTTGGGCATTTGTACAAGACCTCGACGAAAACACAACTAGTAAAATTGTACGAATGTTGTCTATTTTGAGATATATTATGTTTTCTAAATTTTAATTACATGGATAGTTGTTGGATATGCTTTGTTATGCTGAAATGGAAACTATTGAAACACAAATGGACACAAATAATCAGTCTGTTCATGCATTTTCAGCCGTTATGGGTCATGAACATCCGGTACGTCTCATACTGTATGGAGTGGGGGTTACAAAGACTGCATTGAAAATAAAACCTGGAAATTCTGACCATTCTTTAAAGGCCACAGATGATGTAGTTCAACAAATGCAAAATAACGGAGAAACGGATGGAGGAACAAAATAAAACTATGCGACAACAAGCTATCATAAAAGTAATTGCACAACTTCAAAATGCAGGATTAATTGATCGGAACATACTAGCTGCATTATTTGTTCCTCCTCCAAGAGAAACTAGTACTTCCTCACAAGCGGCTTATCAAGGTTAGATTCACTAATTTTCTTATTTGACTTCTTCTTTTTCTTCTTCTTCTTTGTCTCCAATTTTTTCTTTAAGTTTTACAATGTCAAGTTATCACAAAATGGTGTGAAATTTATTGCTACTTATAGGGAAATAATTAACTAATTTTATGAATTGATTTTTGTGGAACTTGATGGAAGAAAGTTGAGATCTACGCAATAATGACTTGGGTGTAATGGTCAATGTTTTTTTAATATTTCTGGTGTTGGTCTTACGTTTGACATCCCTATATATTGACTCTTTCTAGTTAATAAGTACTTCATGATATTAGTGATTCTTTGAGTGATTTTGATGAATACCTTATTCGAAGTTACTTCTTATTCACTTAGAAGTGCTCTACGAGGATGGTAGAATGTCTTCTTGTAGTTATCTATTGTATGTGTTGCACCTTGTAGTACCTATTTAGCATGTTATTTCCTTCAAGAAATAGTATATTTCGTTTACAAGTTGACTGTTCAAATGACAATCTGCAAAGGAACAACCATTGTGAATGCATGACTATTAACTTTCACATCTTCCACTATCATAACTTAATGTAAGCATTGCTTTACTTCTTTGTGTTTTGTTGTAGGAGATTTAATTGAAGGAGATGAAAGCAGTACTGAAGACTTGACTTAGGAGTTAACTGGATTGATGTTAATTAACTTTAATCATCTATGTTCTACAAATATTTTGATTTTGATTAATATTGAAAATTGTGGTGTGTTTCATCCTTTTTGAACATTCAAAAAAAATTGTATATTTTGTTATTATTGATATTACTAACCACTTTTATCTCTGATTGCAATCTTGGTAATGAGTAATTTCATGATTAAATTCTGTATTTTATGTTCTATTTTATTGTTGTAATAGTTTTTTATAAAAAAATTGGCAGTAGATCAATAATATCTGTAGCAAAAGCCTAATGATAAATGTAGCAATCAACATATAGTAACTGTCGCAATTGGGAAAGAACAGTTGCATTATCATACAATAATCGTAGCAATAGCCCACAGAGTAATATGATATGTGTTTAATTAACTAGGATGAGTTGATAGGTTGATACTCTCCAATTACACTTCCCTAAAGAAATATAAGTGGTTGTATCAACTATTAGGTTGGGATGGATACCATGAGGAAAATGGTTTAGACTTAATTTCAATGTACGATTACTTCTATTTAGTCAAGTCCTTTCCGAAAACGAGTAATTAAATGGGGGGTTTTGCGAAAAAAAGTCTTTTAATATTGTGAGAGAAACTACGGTGTAAGTGTTCCCCATAGGTTCATAACACCGTATTCCTAGCTATAACAATTCTTCACTAGTGTTTTATATGCAAAGTGATAAGTTAGGTATCTCTCAATCCTTGGTCCGGCATTTAGATAAATTCACCGTGTACCTTGGTCCGGCTACGTGTGTCTAAGTTACTAATCATTACCTTTACTTCATATTAAGAATCGAATTTCATGTATGACTTAATTATTACTTTGCACCAATCGAGACTAGCCTATTAGATAGTATCCCATTAAATTTATGTTGATAATTCTTTTCCTAACTAGCTCATTGGTCCAGCAAGTAGCAATAAGACGAGTTCTAACACGTGCACTCGTTAAAAAGACTTCTAAGCAAAAGAATTATCAATGCATGCAATAACCTATGTGAGAATGGTTATTAATCTAGGTTTACTTTATTAATCACCCATGGTTCCCACAACCCTAGTTGGGGATTTAGTTATCCATGCATAGGACACAATTAATGGTTGATAAAAGATAAATCATGAACTCACTTTGACAAACGAAGAAAATCCGTAAATTCAACTTGAAATGATAAAAATCACTTAAAAACCAAATTCGAAAATTTGAATTAATGCCAAAGTTGCAAGAAAAAATCTCCAAGAAGCAAATTAAAAAAGTAGTAATAGAATCCAACACCAAAAATGAGGTTTTACACCCTATTTATAAAACGGTCCTAAATTAAAAGGAATTTTAATATGGAAAGTTGTCCAAAAAACGCGGCTTGAATCGACGACCCCCACAACGGACAATGGACCGTCGACTTCCTCCGTAAGTCCAGACTTAGCATCTTTTTTAGCTTTACCCTTATATTTTTCTCTGATCCAATCGACGGACCAACAACACGATCCGTCGATTCACCTACGGTCCGTCGATGCTTCTCGTCGTTCCATACTTAGCTTTTCTTCAACATTGGATACTGGGACTTTCTTTGACCTGATTGACGCTTCAACAGGACGGTCCGTCTCGATTCTTCCGTAGCCCCACACTTGGTTAGAATTCTTCGAGTTTATTCCAGATGCCTGAACCTTCTATCGATGGTTACCATCTACGATTCGTCGATGGAAGGACGGGCCATCGATGGCCTTCGTGGGTTACCTCTGCGCTAAATCTCCACAGCCTTCTGCATTTTTGTTTTGGACGGGTTTCCTGAAAAACAAAGATAATAATATATTAAAATTACTACGAAAAGGCTGTAGACACACACCAATCTTAAAGAAAAAGCATTGAAAGTAGCGTGAAACCACTGTACATCAACACACTCAATCCAAAATTTGTTGTTTGTCCTCATGCAATGTACTATGACTCAATACAATACTTTGTACACAAGTATCCTCTTTTAAGATTTCGCAATCACATGGCTATCAATCCCAACTTTTTCGTTGCTTTAGTGCATGTTTGTACTCTTAGGCTTGATAAGCTCACTCATGTGGATCAGACCATGACATAAGCTTACCATGCACTGATACCTCTACTCTTTTGCCTCTCGCCAAGGTACCTACTTTACGATATTGCAACTACTACCCTCACTTCAAAATATATCCTCCTTTTTCGCACAGTGATTTTAAATTTGATTATAAGGATCATTATTCAACTATTTTGTTCTTTGTGAAAGTGAGTCTTACTTCTTTTTGTTCAACTCTTTTTCTTTCTTTTCTTTTTTTTTTACATTCAATTGATAATTTTGACTGAGTCACCTCTCTTTATCACTTTTTCTTTTTTTCCACATTACTCTTTTCATACCCACTTTTCGGGTTATCACTCATAATAGTCACCCTCAACTTATGGCTTTGCCTTGAGTCATGGTACACATTACCCAAGGTTGAGTCAGGGCCAAAACGAGGTTAGTTTCTGTATTAGCTACCCTCAACATAGGATTTTGACCTATGTCGAGGTGCACATGTCCAGGAGGGACCACGACCAACATATTATACCAGGGAAGGTAAGTTGGTGAAGAAAAGAAAGGTCTATTATAAGCTCAACATATTTGGATCAAAAAGGGATAACACTTTCATTTGGTTCACTTTACTTTAGGCTAGATGTTAGCTAATTTGAACAAGGTTTATGATCCTTTCCTAGTTGTCTAACATAGATTCCTTTTGCAGTACTAGCCGTGCAAGTTCTAGCTAGGTACCAACAGTGGAACAAACAAATTTCCTCACACTCTCTTGACACCTTGTTACCCTATCAGATTGTCGGACACCTAGTTTGAGTGTTAGATTGAGGGTCATGCAGTGGGTGCATATATATGTCATTATTAGAGCCAACACATTCAACTTCTTTATACCTATTCATACAAGCAATTTCTTAGAACGGGATATCATTCATATTTTAGCCATCATGTTTCATATTTCACTTTCATACTTTGTACAAGTTACGACACATTCAACAGGAAAGTAATCAGTTTCTTGAGGGAAAAGAACACAAGCAAGAAAACCCCTAAAAAATTAAAATTAGGAAATTGTAGACTAAAATTCAGTAATATTATCTAAAAGCCAATTTCCTCGGCAGCGGCGCCAAAATTTGATATGCTCAAATTACACTTACCTAAGAAGTATAAGCGATCGTATCAAGTAAAGAACCCAACTTTTAGGTTGGGGTCGATCCCACGAGGAAAATGGTTTAGACTTAACTTTAATGTTTTTTTACTTCTATTTAGTCGAGCCTTTTCCGAAAATGAGTTATCAAAGAGGGGTTTTGTGAAACAAATGTCTTTTAATATTGCTAAATCAAATAAGTAACAAGAGTAAATCTTTGGCATTTATCAAGTTGTGAGAGAAACAAGGGTGTAAGTTTTCCACATAGGTTCATAACTCCGTATTCATACCTATAAGAATTGTTCCCTAGTGTTTTGCATGCAAGGTGATAAGTTAGGTGTGTCTTAAGTTACTAATCCTTACCTTTACTTCATATTAAGCATCATATTCTATGTATGGCTTAGTATTACTTTTCACGAATCGAGAATAGCCTATGAGGTAGTATCCCACTAAATCTATGTTGATAATTCTTTTCCTATTAACTACCTCCTTGGTCTGCAAATAGTAATAGGGCGATTTCTAACGCGTGCACTCGTTAAGAAGACTTCTAAGAGAAAGAATTATCAATGCATGTAATAACCTATGTGAGAATTGTTATAAAGCTAGGTTTACTTTGTTAATCACCTATGGTTCCCACAACTCTAGTTATGGATTTAGTTATCCATGCGTAAAAGAACACAGTTCATGGTTGATAAATAATAAATCATGAACTCAGTTTGACAAGTTAGAAGAAAATCCAAAAATTCAACTTGAAATCACAAAAATCACTTGAAAACTAAATCCAAAAATTTGAATTAATACCGAAGTTGCAAAAATCTCCAAGAGCAAAACTAAGAAAGTAGTAATAGAATCCCGCCCCAAAAATGAGGTTTTACACCCTATTTATAAAAACATTGTCCCAAATTAAAAGGAATTGTAATAAGGAATGTTGTCCAAAAAACGCGACTTCAATCGACGACCCCCGCAGACGGTCCGTCGATTAAATGACGGACTGTCGACTACCTCCGTAAGTCCAAACTTCACATCTTTTTTGGATTTCAACTTGCATCTTCTCTGATCCAATTGATGGACCAACAGTACGGTCCATAGATTCACCTATAGTCCGTTGATGCTTCTAGTCCTTCCATACTTAGGTTTTCTTTAACATCGGGTACTGGAACTTTCTCTTATTTGATCGATGATTCAATAGGTAGGGGCATCGATTAGGCGACGGACCGTCAATCCTTCCATAGCCCCACACTTGGTCAGAATTTCCCGAGTTGCTTCCGAATTCCTGAACCTTCTATCAACGGTCAGCATCTACGGTCCATCGATAGGACGACGGGCGGTTGATAGCCTTTGTAGGTTACCCCTGCACTAAATCTCTACAGCCTTCTGCGTTTTGGTCTTGGACACCTTTCTAGCAAACCAAAGATGAAAACATATTAAAATTACTACAAAAAGGCTTTAGACACACACCAATCTTAAGGAAAAAACATTAAAATTACCGTGAAACCACAGTACATCATAGGTGTACTAGTATAGGCAAGGTTATGGGACCTTGCCTATGCATTGCACATGTGTGCCTTGATAGGATAGTTTCTAGTTTTGGTTTGTATGTGTATGAATATGAATGTATGAACATGTGTGACCTTAATGTGTTATGTGAAAGAAGTACTCACATATATGTATACACACACACATATGAATAATTATCTAGTCAATAGAGGAGCCTTGAAAGGTGTGCTCAAGCGTGTCCTAAATTAGATAATGCTAATGATATATGATATGTCCATGTAATTAACTCTCATCTATGACCTATGAGCTAAGCATATAGGGATTCAATCTCCTAAAGCCTAATTTTATAAAATAATGTAATGAAGGTTTTTAATGAAGTTAATTTAGCTTAGCACCGAGTGAACTTGAATATGAGTGGTGTCCCTTCCCATTTTGGGAAGGAAGGTCTACCATAAATATCATGAGGTGGATAACCACAATGCCTCAATAGTTATAAATAGGGTTTCCATAAGTGAATAATCATAATACCCCATCTTGGCATAAACAGGGTTTTCACATGTACCTCCAAGTTCCATAATTATGATTGCCACATAGGATCTAGCAAGTGAATTCACTTAGTATGCTATCATGTGTTAATGTTTTACCTTGGATAGGTAAGAACACTTTCCATTGCTGTAAGGCTCGATAACACCAAATTCCATGTTTAGCACCCATGGTCTTAGTGTCGGTTAAGACTATAGTTTCCCTAAAGTAAAATGGAAAATGGAAGTAAATGACTAAGACCCTAACTAGTATGGCCTAAGGGAGTTTAATTAGGATAAGTGGAAGTAATGAACCCATCTAGACATTGCACAAGTAGATCCTTAGGAAGTTCTAGGAAGGTGTTCTAATGTGTATGATTATGATTATGTCTTTATGCATGGCATGGTAGTATTTATCTATTTGTCATGAAGATGTGGATGGTATAAGTCTACTTGATGTGGTCTTACTCTTATATGCACTATGTGAGTCTTAATGACTATACTATGAAGATTGTTGACATGAATGGAGTTGTCTTCACTTACTTGTTGAAGTATGAAATAGAATGTTAAGGCTTGTGGTCGTATGATAGGATCATAGGTTTACTAAGTATGTGTGAGGTTATGGATATTTACACATACATTGCACTAGTAGGCTTAGAGTATTATTATTATTCAGGTATTATACTGCATTGATCTGAAGTGAAGTAAGTATATATGTAAGTTGTTGTAGCTTACCGTAATATTCCTAAGGTCTTGACTTTAATGGGTCTATCATGTGCTATACTTCTATGATGATATGTGATGAATTGTGTAGGTTGTATGTATGCTTTATTCGTGTACAAAGGTTATGCATTTCACCAAGAATCACTAGAGGGTTACTTGGGAGGTTAATGAGTAAAAGAAAAGATAGTTCACTGTAAAGCAAAAAGGGGCTCACTGTAAAGTGACCTCAAAAATGACTTACACTCTATATGTGATTTTATATGAGTTTGGCCTTTGAATATGTGTATATGAAGTATGTGATTGGTATGCAATTAATAGTCTAAAGGTTTTATGAAGATTTACTCAAAAAGTCATGAAGTATGATTTTAAGGAAATATCCCTTTTAAATGCGTGTTTTTCCATGGTTGCCATACTTAGTGCATTATTGTACTAATCCCATTGTTCTCTAATTTTTACACAAAGTGTAGGTTATGGATTCTTAAATGATGACTTAAATGGTGAGGAGCTTGATAGATGATTCCCAAGCTCAAGAAAAGGAATCCTTAAGTTCCAAGGATCTCCTAAACTATGGTTTACTTTAAAGTGTATAAATTAGTATTATATTAATGTCTTATGTAGTAAAAGTTGTATCCCTAATGCACTCTAATGTTGTTGAGCATAAGACGACAAAGAGACTTAGAGTGTAAGAAGTAGAGACTTAGAGTGTAAGAAGTAAGTATGTAATGTTATATTTTATACATACATACATACATACATACATATATATATATATATATATATACATATATATGTGCCATGAAGTTTCTAGCACATGATGTGCCATGAAAAGTTTTAAATTTTCCGCTAAATTTACTATGACAAATGCGATGAATATATATATATATATATATATATATATATATATTGAAGTTTCTAGCACATGATGTGCTATAAAAAGTTTCAAATTTTCCGCTAAATTTACTATGATAAATGCGATGAATGATGGCTATGGGCTTGTATAAGACCTCTGAAAGGTCAAGTACGCCATGTTGCTTCTATGGGGTGCTCCCAGGATGTGACAAGCCATACCTAGTACATGTGGTTTGTACCGTCCCATATTTTCCCCCTTTTCCCAAACATTTTAGGTCCGGGCCATTGAGGAGATTTGTGGCTATTGGTGAAGAAGACTTGAATCTTTCTGAAGTCAATTGGTGAGTCCTCATAAGTTCCAAGGATATAGCCACTCATCAAGACTTATTAGTTTTGTATATGTTTTGAGATAATCATTCCATTCTCATGTTGAGACTTTCATTGTAGCTTATAAGGCATATTGTAATAGACTAAGGGTTATGCCCAAACTATTGTGATTCATACTCTTGTAGATTGTTTATATGTGAGATGAGACTTTAGACATCTATATTATTTGTTATGTTAAAAGAGAAGTCTATGTACACTTCGTAGGGTGAGGAGTCTATGTAAACTCCATATGTAAAGTTTTAAATTTTTCTGCATTTTTTTACCTATGATATGCTATGATGTATGCTAAGGGATTGTCTTAGACCTCTTAGAGGACGACAAAGCCGGTTATGCCTAAGGGGTACTTTGGGTCTTTACAAACTTGATATAAGATCATGAGGTTGAGTAATCCTAGGATTGATGTCTCACTAAACCACATCTATGTAGGGTCTTATTCATAATTGTGAAGCACACCACACTTATGAATGAGAGACTATGTGATGCTTAGGAACTTTCAGCCTCTTGTTATTTCTTGGTCGTGCCTACGAGTCTCAACTCTATTTATTCCTTTTCTTCTAATATTTTTATTGTGCTTATAGGCAATGAATACAAGGAGGAAAATTCTCGAAGGGTTGGAGAGGAGAATCTGAATGAGGCGGTCCCCCCTCAATATCCTCAAGTTCCTTTTGAAGAAGGGGCTATGTCTAATGTTGAGATAAGTTCGGCCATGCATATCTTGACTCATGTGTTGGATACTCAAGTTGCTAGGGATTCAAGGGTGAAAGTGAACCCCCAATGCTAATACCACCGCTTCAAGGATTAGGGATTTCACAAGGATGAATCCCCCTACATTCTATGGAACTAAGGTGGAGGAGGACCCATTAGGATTCATTGATGAATTGTGCATAGTTTTTGTTGCTATGAGTGTTTCTTCACAAGAAAAGGCGGAACTAGTCGCCTACAAACTCAAAGATGTAGCTCAAGTGTGGTATGAGAAATGGAAGCATGAGAGGACGGTTATAGGAGGTTGGATTACTTGGGGAGCTTTCAAAACGACTTTTCTTGATAGGTTATTTCCTTTGGAACTAAGGGAGAGGAAAATGCAAGAATTCATTAACATTCGTCAAGGGGGTATGAGCTTGAAGGAGTATATCCTCAAGTTCAGTCAACTATCAAAGCATGCTCCTACTATGGTTGCAGATTCAAGGGCCAAGATGAAAAAATATACGATCTTAGGGTTAATGAATGTTGTTAGGCTATGTTGATTCCTAGCATGGACATCTCTTGTCTCATGGTTCATGCCGAACAAATTGAGAAGCAAAAGCCTAAGCAAGTTGGTAGGGAGTTGAAGATGGTGAGAACAAAAGAGGGGAATTCTTCTAAGAATAGGTTTGAGGTTCAACACAAACCATGGTTCAAAAGGAGGTTTTCCAACTAATACCCTCATAATGCTCCAAGGGTCAACAAGAGTAAGGTTTCTACTCCAAATCCCCAAGAGGGGAAAGGTAGTGGTTCTTATGTTGAGAAGCCTCTTTGTTCAAAATGTGGTAAAAACATAATGGTAAGTGCCTAGTTGGCATGGGTAATTGCTATGGTTGTGGCAAAAGTGGTCACGTGAAGAGAGATTGCCCTATGATGAAGACTCAAGGAAGGGAAAACACTAAAGCTCAAGCAAGTGCCTTAAATCCGGATGTTCCTAAGAGAATCGTTTCTATGCTCTCCAATTCGAGGTGATCAAGAGAGCTCACCGGACGTGGTTACCAGTATTTTCCTGACGTATTAGACGAACCTTTTTTGGTTTCTAATCGTAAGTGATTTTGTGGTGGTTAATAGAGTCTATAAATCTTGTCCTATTTTCTTGACTAATAGAGTTACATTAGTTGACTTGATAGAACTTGATATGCTAGATTTTGATGTTATATCGGGTATGGATTGATTGCATTCTTGCTTTGCCTCTATAGATTGTAGGACAAGGGTAGTGAAATTTCAATTCCCAGATGAACCCATTTTTGAGTGGAAGGGAGGAAACTCAAATCCTAGGGGTAAGATCATTTCATATCTAAAAGTTTCCAAATGGATTGCAAAGGATTGTCTCTACCACATAGTGAGAGTTAGGGATCTTAAATCCGAAGTCCCTCCCATAGAGTCGGTACCCATAGTGAGGGAATTTCCTGAGGTATTTCCCGATGACCTTCCTAGAATACCTCCTGAATGGGAGATTGACTTCGGCATAGACTTAATTCCGAATACACAACCTGTTTCAATCCCTCTCTATCGGATGGCTCCACCAGAGTTAAAGGATCTAAAGGTTCAACTCAAAGATTTTTTAGATAAGGTCTTTATTCAACCGAGCATATCACCATGGGGTGCTCCGGTATTGTTGTTAAAGAAGAAGGATGGGTAACTGAGAATGTGCATCGACTATCGTCAATTAACCAAAGTCACTATAAAGAATAAGTACTCGCTCCCTAGGATTGATAACTTATTTGACCAACTCCAAGGAGTTAGCTACTTTTAAAAGATTGACTTGAGGTCGGATTATTATCAACTTAGAGTGAAGGAGGTTGATATTCTAAAAAAGGCATTCCAAAAAGACATGGTCACTTTCAATCCTAGTGATGTCATTTGGTCTAACAAATGCCCCGGGGACATTCATGGACCTTATGAATCGAGTTTTTAGAAATTATCTTGATTTATTTTTTATTGTCTTCATTGATGACATTTTGATATACTCTAGGAGTGAGAATGACTATATGAGACACTTGAGGATAGTTCTACAAGTTCTCAAGGATAACAAATTTTTTGCTAAGCTTAGCAAGTGTGAGTTTTGGTTGAGATCGGTTGCCTTTCTTGGTGACATTGTCTCTAGTGAAGGGGTAGAGGTTGATCCGAGAAATACGGAAGTGGGCAAAAGTTGTCCTAAAACTTTGAGTCCTACAGACATCCAATGTTTTCTAGGGTTGGCCGGTTACTATAAGAGGTTTGTTGAGAGATTTTTGTCTATCGCATCTCCATTAAAGACCTTAACCCAAAAGAAGTCCATATTCGAATGGTCGGAATCATGTGAAAAGAGCTTTCAATTATTGAAAGATAGACTCACCTCCACTCTGGTATTGACCTTATCGGAGGATACCAAAGGGTTTGTGGTTTATTTTGTTGCCTCCTGAGTGGGTCTAGGATATGTACTCATGCAACATGGGAAAGTCATAGTGTATGCCTTTAGGACACTCAATCCACATGAGAAGAATTACCCAACTCATAAACTTGAGCTTGCTTCCATGGTATTCACATTGAAAATTTGGAGACATTATCTCTATGGGGTACATATTGATGTATTCACCGATCACAAGAGTTTCAGTATGTGTTTATCCAAAAAGATTTGAATGTACGTCAAAGAAGAGGGTTATAAATTTTAAAGGACTATGACATGAGTGTCCTTTACCATCCTGGAAAATCTAATATTGTAACGGATGCCTTGAGTACAGTGTTCATGGGTAGTGTGACCCATGTGGTTTATGATAAGAAAGAGTTAGTAAAAGAGGTTCAGAGTTTGGCTCGTTTGGGTACTGGACTAGAAGAATATCCAAAGGGTGGTTTTGTGGTTCGCCACAACTTCAAGTCATATTTAGTGGTTGGGGTGAAATCAAAGCAAAACCTTGATCCTCTATTGATGGAGTTGAAGGAAACCGTCCTTAGTAAGTCTAATGAGTCTTTCTCTCAATGGAAAGATGGGGTGCTTAGGCACCAAGGAAGGTTGTATGTACCGGATGTTGATGGGTTAAGAGAATTTATCATGGAAGAGGCTTATGGCTTTCACTATTCCATCCATTCGGGTGCCACAAAGATGTACTACGACTTATGAGAAATTTATTGGTGGAATGGTATGAAAAAGGACATAGCAGATTTTGTTGCTAAGTGTCCAAACTGCCAACAAGTCAAAGTGGATCATCAAAGGCTGGGTGGCTTGACTCAAAATATAGATATTCCTAAATGTAAATGGGAGGATATTTACATGGACTTTATTGTAGAGTTGCCTCGTACTAGAAGACAAGATGACTCGATATGGGTCATCGTGGATGGGCTAACCAAGTCCGCACATTTTCTTCCAGTTAAAGTCACATATTCAACAAAAGATTATGCCAAATTGTACATCAAATAGATAGTGAACTTACATGGAGATCCTTTATCCATCATTTCAGATAGAGGTACTCAATTTAACTCCCATTTTTGGAAAGCTTTCCAAAATGGGATTGGTACGAAGGTAAAGCTTAGTACCACTTTTCATCCCACGAAATATGGTCAAGCGGAATGCACTATTTAAACTCTTGAAGATATGTTAAGGGCGTGTGTCATTGACTTCAAAGGTAATTGGGATGACCACCTACCTTTGATAGAGTTGTCCTACAATAATAGCTACCATTCGACTCTCTATAGCACCCTTTGAGGCATTTTATGAGAGGAAGTGTAGATCCCCGGTTAGGTTGTATCAAGTAGATGATTTTTCTTTACTTGATCCTGACTTGGTCTTTGAATCCCTAGAGAACGTCTGGGTTTTAAGAGATAGACTAAAAACGGCTCAAACTCAGAAAAGATCTTATGCCGACAATTGAAAGAGGGACCTTGATTTGAAGTAGGATATTGGGTATATTTGAAAATTTCACACATGAAAGGGGTGATGAGGTTTGTAAGGAAGGGGAAACTTAGTCCTCGCTATGTGGGCCCGTATGAAATTTTTAAGAGAGTTTGAATTGTTGCCTATGATTTGAAGTTTCCAAATAAGTTGGACATATTCACCCGGTGTTCCATGTTTCTATGCTTAAGAATTGTATAGGTGATCTGGTTTCCATTCTTCCTCTAGAAGTTCTAGGGGTAAAAGAGGACCTTTCTTATGAAGAGGTCCCGGTAGAGATCTTGGATCGTCAAGTTAAGAAATTGAGAAATAAGGAGGTTGTCTCCATAAAAAATCTATGGAGGAACAACCTTCTTGAGGGAGAACCATGGGAGGCCGAGGCCGATATGAAGTCCTGCTATCCTCATCTTTTTTCCGTTAATCCTAGAAAAGATCGAGGTTAGTAGTTCCTTATATGACTATTATGAATAAAGTTGAACGTGTAATGTTTTTTTCTAAATATGTGCATATTATAGTAGAAATTCATGCCTAAGTTGAGTTCTTTTATTTCCGTGTAATAAGTTTCTTATGGTTGGCTTTCACTTGATATGTGTGGTGTGCTATAAGTATTCCTGAAAGTTGTATTGAGCATAATTGATATTGTATTGATAGGAAATCAGCATGACAACTTTGGTGTTCATATTGAGCTCATATTGAAATGGAGAAGGTATTTCCTCCTTATATCATATGAAAAGAAGTTGAGTTTATGTATATGGTATGTTGTGGATTAAGATCCTATGTGTTATTGGTATGATTATATGTTCAAAGTAGTGAATGATTCCTCCAATGATCAGTGACTCATTTTGTACATATATATTTTTTTGGTTGGGCTGCTAGTTTTGAGTCTATTCTTCTTCTCTTATAAAAGTCTAGAGTGTCATTTGTGAACGAATGTTCCTAAGGGTGGGAGTATTGACACAACCCGAAAATTTCATGACCTATACTAGACCCTCATATGTGATATAATGATTATTTTAGAACTAAAATAGTGTATATAACTTGTTTGAGAAATATTGGAGACATAACATTAAAGAAAAGCCTTAACGTCCGGAAACCAACGAAATTTAACTAGTTGACGTCACTATTTTTGGTGAAGGTTTTGGAGGGCCATATGAAGTCCAAAACCTATAAAAAGACTTTGAATAGGTAAGATGTAGTTTAGAGGTTCAAACGTACAATCACGACACCACAAGGACCACCGGAACGGTCCTTGCAGAGGACCTAAACATGGGCGAGCAGGCTGCTAAAGCAGCCTGCGTGCAATAGAATTGTGGTGACTGTTGCATGACGCCCACCCATCACGGGGAGATTTGAACATGGCCTCGTGACGCGGGTCCTACACTATGTATATTGACTCAACTCGGATTTCAAAAATAAATCATTAAATTAACCCCGCGACGCGCAACTACTTCCTTGATTCGTAAAAGTCGTACTTTTAGTGTTTTGAATTCACAAAAAGACCCATTTAAGTGAGGGGTATTTTGGTTAATTTAATGGGTGACTATAGAAGGTCTTAGGATAAGTTTTAGGGCATTTTTTAACACTCAAAACAAGTCCCAAAAGTTGAAATAAAAAAACACTCTCATCTCTCTCAAATTCTCTCTTCCTCCAAACCTCCATTGAAGGCCACTAGAGCTCCAAGAAGAAGATCAAGCGTTCAAGTTTCCAACCCAATTTAGTGGATTTATCGTCTTTAAGTTATGGTTTATTTCACTATTGGGATCCTTTTCTCCAAGAGTTCCCTCCAAAAGATAATTTCTAAATCTCTCAAAATCTAGGTTTTCTTCTACAAATGGGTCTTTTTTCAAAATCAAAATTATGAATCAATTATGATGAATTATGATGAAATAATGTTATTTAAGTATATATTTATGGTTAATTTATGATTTCCTATGAGATTTTCCTAGACCCATGTCTTTTCCTCAATTTCATGAAAAACTTTAAATGATACGGTGATTTTCTGAAGATTATGAATATGTAGATTGGCTACATTGTTGTTAATTTTGTAATTGCTTCTAGAATTTACCTCGTTTATGTAATTGTCTGTGTATTCTTTGTAAAGGAAGTATGAAGATTATTGGAAGGGAAATGAGGTATGTTGATTAGTTCTTCTTGGATTCAATTTTGATGTATGGGTTACTTAGATAGTAAGGCTCTTATGTCTAATATGTGGGTTTCATGTTGATGCTAAGTATTCCTCATCATTAACCTTAGACTATTGAATTGGTTATGAAGTATGCAAGTATATTATGGTATGATTATTATATGATTGAAAGTAGTTTCTCATGATTATAATAAAGTGTCAAGTGAAAGTTTACTCACTTATGAAGTAGTGTCCAAAGTGAAAGGATTGTTCTCACTTCTGATGACCTATGAGCTAAATATGATAAGATGTTTATATAGAGGTCCAGAAGAGACTAATGTGAACTTTTATAAAGAAATAATATGATTATTAAAATGGAATAATTTCCTAGCACTGAAAGGGCATGTAAATGAGATGGACGTCTCGCGTTAGTAAGTCCGGCCTCCCACATGGGTTTCTTCACGTTAGTAAGTCCAGATTCCATAATTATGTGTTGTCTCATGAGATTGAAACCTCCAAGTTAGTAAGTCAAGGTTTCTAGAGACATACTCCTTGACCCTTAACCATGTGGCCACATAGGACTCTAGGTTATTGAATCCATAAACATAGCTATGTATGAATGGTTACACCTTAGGCAAGTGTTAACCCTCTCTTTTCGTTGTGGGAGTAGAAAACTGGATTCCATGTATCTCACATGGTCTCATGTCAGTTATTGCACTTCTTCCCCTAATGTAAAAGTAAATGAACAAGTTAAGTATGTGAATTCTTACTAAGGTTGTCATGAAGGCTACTTCATAGGGTAAGGGACTTCTCTTACTCATAGCACATGTGGGATCCTAAGGGTTTGTTCTATTAGTGTTCTCTTATTATTATGACTATGATTATGATTATGTTGATAAGCAATGAATAGTATTCATGAATTAATCTTGTTATGATGAATTATGAGAATATGTTGTAAGTATGAAGTGGGTTGCTTAATGTGATATTTAGCCTTGGATACGATTCTGGGGTTCTATCTTTGGCATTGCTCAAGTATTGCTTGGGTGATCTATGTGTTGGGTTACTCTTATGTTGAATTCACTTATTATGCTTCTTATATATGCATGTTGAGTTAAATTGATAAAAAGTAGGATTTTAACTAAGTTGTACTTTTCTCATGCATTGATGATTTTGTGCATAGAAGCCATTCTTAGTACATATGATTTGTACTAACCAATATTTTCTCTCTTTTTCCAAACATTTTAGGTTCGGGCCATTGAGGAGATTCGTGGATATTAGAGAAGAAGACTTGGATCTTTCCTAAGTCAATTGGTGAGTCCTAATGAGTTTTGAGGAAAGAGCCACTTATGAAGCCTTATTAGTTTTGTCTATGTTTTGAGACAATTATTCCATCCTCATGTTGAAACTTTCATTGTAGTCTATACGACACATTGTATTAGACTAAGGGATATGCCTAAACTATTGTGATTCATACTCTTGCAGATGGTTTATATATGAGATGAGACTTTAGACTTCTATATGATTTGTTATGCTGAAAGAGGAGTATGTACACTTTGTATTGACAATCTATGTAAACTCCATATGTAAAGTTTTAAATTTTTCTACATTTTGACCTATGATGTATGCTAATGGCATGTCTTAGTCCTTTTAGAGATCGACGATGCCGGTTACGCTTAAGGGGTACTTTGGGTCTTAACAAGTATTCCATGCCTCGATACTTCATAAGTGCATTGGTGACACCGAGTTCATTATTCCTATTGAAGCTCTAGGAGTGGATGAGAACATTTCCTATAAAGAGGTTCCGGTGTAAATCTTTAATCGACAAGTGAAGAAGTTGAGGAACAAAGAGGTGGCCTCCGTAAAGGTTCTATGGAAAAAGCACCTAGTTGAGGGAGCAACATAGGAGGCCGAGGCCGACATGAAGTCCTGTTATCCTCATCTCTTTGCTAACTAATGTTAGTTTTTTCTATTATTAATGAATATACTGAGTAAATTTTAATTTGACTTGTTTTGAAAAGATATGCAAATTCATGGTATAAGTTTTTGCTAAAATGAGTCTTTATGAGAAAATGCTCTTTTACTTTACTTGCACTTATTTGGTAAATCTTGGTATGTTGTTACCCTTATGAAATACTATTCAGCATGTTGATTTGTTTTTAAAGGAAATTTTGGTATTAGTGACTCTATAAGTTGTGTTGAGATCATGTTGTTGTTGAGAAGGAAATTCCTCATAATAGTGATGATTGAGCTCTTATATGTGGTATTGATGTTTTGGAGTTGCTTTGTGTAAATTCCATGTTGTTATGTTGAATTGAGTTGTAAATCATGTTTTAATATGTTAATGTTGTTTGGGTTGCTATTATTGAGTCTATCCCTTCTCTATAAAAGATTTTAGTGTCATTCGTGGATGAATTTTCCTATTGGCGGGATAATGTAACACTCAAAAAGTCCAAAACCTAACTAGAGCCTCACATGAGTGTCTTATGTTTGTAACACTATTTAAGGTCAAAATAACGTTTATAAACCATTTAGAAAGTTGTAGAGTCACAATGTCAAGCAATGTCCATGACGTTCGGAGACTAGTGAAAGAGGTGCTAGTGTGCCTTTGCCTATTTCACGAGTTTTTAGGAGTCGAATTTGATGAAATTTGGTGGAATAGTGTTAAACGTGTAGATTGTGTTTAGTTTTCAAACGTCTGGGTATGACTCCAAAAGAACCACCCTAAGGGTCCTTGAGGAGGACCCTTCCATTTTGGCTAAAAAGTTGTCACTAGGCAGTAGCTACTATGGTTGCAGGCGACAGAGTGTAGCCTCAATGACAGGGAGTCAATGCCTTCATCGACCAACATATTCATCATCCAAAAATTCCAAAATTCATACTCGTTGATCCAAACTACAGATGTGTAGTACGGAGGGGGCAGTGCCGGTCGACTGACATACAGACCGTAGGTCAGGGTCTTGTAAGTCAGGCTTGCAATGTTTATTGTTAAGCTTAAGTGATTTCATTTAATTATTTAATTATTTAGGGGTTCAATTAGGGGTTATGGGGTGGTTAATTAAGTTAATTAAGTGTCTATATAAACTACCCTAAGCCAAAACCCAACTTAAGACTTCACTTTCCCAAACTCCAATTACTCTTACTTCTCTCTGCTTTCTCTCTCCCAAGGGAGAATCCATAGAATTACAAGGTCTAAGGGTTCTATGGCTTTAAAAATATCACGTTTATTCATAAATTTTCAAGGAAAATCAAGGTATGGGAACCTTTCACCTTTGGTATTCCTTTCCCCAAAGAGTTCTTCCAAATGATTTTCATATGGGTTTCTTTCCAATCCGAATTTCATTTTCTAAATTGTATCGTTTATGGTTTCCTTAGATTATTTTGCATATATTATGATGTATTATGATTAAATTATGTTAAAACTTGATGATTTGACCTAGTATGTTGGAATAGATAATGAATTGACCCAAATTCCCTAACCCTAGATTATGAAATCATGTTAAATTGATTAGTTTTGATGCAATTGACTTTATTATTGTGTTAATTACTATTCTTTCATGATACTATACCTATTGATGGATGAATTGTTTCTTTTATATTAAGACCAATGATGATGGCTTTTGAAAGAGAATTGGTAAGACTTTGTGATCTTTATCCTTTACTTCGATTGTGATGGCTTGTACTTGATAATGTAGGTCAATTGAAGTGTGCTTTGTGAATTGATTAGGTGATGTTCGTATGATGATGAAATTGGAATGTCTTTATTATGTGATTGTGAGATTATGTTTAAGATGAAATGATATAAGGTTGGTTATGAACTACCTATGTTTATCTTATGACATGATGATGATAATATTTTAATCTCACATATGAGGGTTGTATTGAAAGGATGTTCTCATGCATTTACTATTGAGATAATGACTATGACTATACTAGAGGTTAGTATCCTATGATATTAACCAAGTTATGATTGTTAAAATGTGACTTAAAGACATTTCAAAAAGGGGGGCTCTAGCTTAGCAATGAGTGAACTAGTAGTGAGGAGTGTCCTTTTCCAAATAGGGAAGATAGGTTCACTATTGTACTCATGAGATAGAGATTATAATGACAATGGCAGAAAGAGGGTCTCACACATGTCTCCTAGTTCCTGAACTATGTTGCTAGTGGATACACCTAGATACTATGTTCATGTTATGGTTCTACTTTGGCAAGTAGACCACATTTTTTTGGTGTAGGGTTTTCGTAACCAGGATTCCACATTTAGCTCTTATGGTCTATGTCGGTTAAGGCAAGTGTTCCCAAAAGTAATATGAATGACTAAAGGTAAATGAATGTACACATTGATTAGGATGACTTGAGGGGTATATTTAGAATAGTTAGGGGTATGTGACTCTATCTAGACATTGCACAAGTTAACTCTAAAGGGAGTCCTAGGAGATGGTTTTGAGTATGATTCTATTATGAAATACATGATGTTGACTTTATATGATGATACTCTTACATGATGATGGTTATATTGATGAACATGATGTTGGTGTAAACTGTTATATATGGTGATGACTATCTATGATGATGTATATTGTGTATGAAAGCATTGCTTATGATCTCCTATCTTGTTTACTTGGTTGTGTGGGGTTATGGGATGTCACATAATCATTGCACTTGTAAGCTTAGGGACGTGATTGTTGGTAAGAGTTTTGATATGCTTATGTGTATATAAACTATTGAACTTGTTAAGTTGACATAGTTCTTATGTTGAGTTATATTGATTATGAACATGACTTTTGTTATTGTGATCCTTATGTTGTATATGCTCTCTTATATGTGCATTAAAGGCTATCAATTAACTTAGCATGTTTTCTAATGTAAATGTCCCTTTCTCATGCCTTCTTTCAAATCTTTTATGTGCATGTTTTCATACTTAGTACAAGTTATGTACTAACCCATTTTCTACGTTTTGACAATTATGTAGGGTCTGTCCGTTGAGTTTATAGAAGACCATTAAAAAGTACTTGAATTCACATTTGCCAAGTTCGGTAGGTCCTCACTTTACAAGGATGATGCCACTATCAAGCTATTGATGTTTTTCTAGTTGTAAGACTTTTAGTTCTTTATATTTCATTTCATTTAAAGACTATTGTTGTATAAGCCTATATGAGGCTTCTTATTGTAATGTAGTATTCGCTATGCCTAAATGATGTACTCATTCTAGATGTATTATATGTGAGACTTATCCTAGACATCCTATGAGATTATATTGCTATATTACATATGTTCCATAAAATTAGAAGCCTATATAAGTTTCTTATGTGAGGAGTCTAAATAAACTCCCTATGTATATGTATTATGTGTAAGTGTGAGTTCTATGTAAACCTCCTTATATAGATGTACATGGAAAATTTTAAATTTTCCACATTTATAATCTATGATATGATACGACGAATGCTAAAAGGCTAGTCTTAGTCCTCCTTGAGGACAACGACGCTGGTTACATCTAGGATATGCTCCTCGAATGTTTCAAGTATCAAGTTCCATATTTAATGATAAAAATGTCAAGAACACTCATAGCACCATTTTCCAAGAGATTTAATAACTAGGATCACCCATGATATACATCATGTTTTCACACCAAGCACGAGCAATTATCAAGAAGATCTGACGCCCTGTATCAAGAAGGGTCAAAGCCCAATAATCATGAGAACCAACAACCATGTTAAAAAAGGCTTTTCAGGTCGTACTTCTAATTGAAAATTTCCACTTGTAAGATGGACTAAAACTCTAGAATAAAGATTGTAAATAATCCGAATCAAGAGGCATGCCAATATTGACAAAATCACAGCCACAAGAACAACTAGGTCCTAACAAGAGTGTAAGTGACCAAAGTATTCGTACAGGTGGAGAGTTACACAAATGTCATTAATGCCATAGGATACCAACACAAAAATACAAAGTGATAAGAGTTAACCAAAGTACCAAGATAAATTTTCAGATATACCAGTAGGTAAAAATAGTACAAATTCAAGTTTATACACAAACCTTAACCCTTTAGCATAGAAATCGTCCAACACACTTCGCGAATTTAAACCATAGACCAACCAACGTATCAAGGTATTCAACTTGTTCACGAGAATATACAACCTTCAAAATACAATTAAATAACTTCTTTAATTCCTAGTATCTCAATAATGTCGAAGTAAAACAGGATAATCATCAAAAGTAAGCTTATCATTTACAAATATTACTATGCTCCCAAAATAGTGATTCTGACAAGCCTAATACCTCATGTCACAACATAGATTTGAGAAGGAAAACGAAAACTAGACTTTATAGCCTTCATGAAAGATGTAGGTACATCTCTTACGTTTGCCAATAAACAAGAATCACTGCAAAATATATATTTTTAAAACACTAATTGTTGTCCATACAAAATTTCTAATTTCAAAATCTGGATAGATCATGTCCCAATGTTCCGTCCCATATATCGAATCTCAAAAAGATAAAATAGAGTTTTACATAAACATAAGAGTTGTATATATATGAAGTATCTTTCTAAATCATAATTATTCACTATAAAAAAAGTTCTATAGAACGATATATCCTTAAAACATCAAACACTACCCAACATAGAAATAGATTTTTCATAACTTACCAAAGAGAAGTGTGTATTTCGAATTCAGGACATAAAGAACAAGTTTTTCTCTTGTGAATTTGAATTAAAATGGTTCAAATCTAAGGTTCTTAGTATTCAGTTGAAACGAAAATCACAAGAGGAGGATTCAAAATATAGTCTCAAGAGTAAAGCTTAATCATATATACAATTATCACTAAAAGGTGCTGCCAAAATTATTGGGTGCTAGTGTGTCCTAGTATGTTTGTCATGTTTTTATGTGTTGTTTGGAATCTAAAACTAGTGAAGGTGACCCTAGTGCCTTAATAATCATGTTTATGGTCAAAGCATTCAGGTATGACTCCCCTAGGACCACCCTAAGGGTCCTTGAAGAGGACCCAAATGTTGGCCAAGATAGCTGTCGGGCAGCATGTTTTTGGGCTGCCTGCGCGATGCGCCACCAACATTTAAACGCAAAAAGATTTCCTTGAACGAGGGATTGACATGGATTACTCTGACTCGAATTAATTTTAAGAATCAAAATATGGAATTTCCCCCGCGATCCGCAACCATGTCCCAGATTTGGTCGTGTCATTTAAAAGTCAAGTTGGACGTTTTTTAAAGTCCAAATATGTGTTGGGGCAATTTGGGTAGGTTTATTATTAATTATAAATGGGTTTTAAGTCCTTTTTACCCCCATTCCAAAGTAAAAACACAAATACCCAATGGAAAATCAAAAATTCAAAACCCCCTTCTCTTCCAAAATTCTTTCAAAACTCCATTAGAGTCCAAGCTCAAGCTCAAGCTAGAGGATGGATTTTCAAGTGATTTCTTTTCCAATGTTATGGGTCTTCAATCAATAAGGTGTGGTTACTCTTTATTCTTGAATAACCTTTCATTCAAGGAGTTCTATCTATGTTTTTCAAAAGTGATTCAAAGACCAAAATTCCCAATTTTCAATCTAAGCATGGGTTCCTTGCCAAACGATTTTATAAGTCATTATGATGATGAATAAATGTTGAAGAAGTTTTTTTATTATTATTTTCTATGAATTTTATGAAAGAAACCATGATTCTCCTAATTCTCAAACTTGGCCTATAATGTTAGTCTTTGTGAATATGATTTTATGTTAATAATTGTACTAAGATTGGATTGTATTGTTAGATTTGATTTCTATCTGTATCCATTGCTTATGAATTGTAGATGATTGATCTATGTGTATCATGGCTTGGAGAATTGGTAAGTGACCTAATCTCTAGTCTATTATATGAGAATTGATGTTGTGTGGTATGATCCACTTATGGTGGCGGTGTTTATTCCTTGTCTATCTATGCATGTTGTGATAATGGACTTGAAAGAAATAAATGTAAATTTAATTGTTTATTATGATGCATATGCTTATGAGGTTGTGATATGGAGGTTGTGTAAGGAAATCCTCAATGCTAGCATGATGTTTTAAATATGCTGATAATGAGTATAATGTGAATGATTATTTAAGGATAAGGTGCGGTCTACTTGATTGATTATGTTAAGTGCTATGTTGGAATGACCCCTACCAATATTAAACCTATATGAATTTGTGATCTTAGGTATGTTAAGATTTGTCTATTCTAATGTGGAATGTGCTCTTGTCTTCTATGACACAATGTGGTGTGTGGTTTAAAATCCCTATAATTCTCTAAATGTGAGTTGTTCATGACTTGACGAATATGGTAAATTTGTTGTGATCCTTTGAGGGGAAGTTTCCCTCAATACCAATGTGTTTGTTATTATGTCATTATGAGGACCAATATGTACACAAAGACCCCATGTATAACTATGGGTATATGCATAACTATGGGTATGATATATTTAGGATGACGAGTGAAAAGATAATTCACATATGCACTTTTATATCTTCCTATGCATGAAAAGTAAATGACTAGTGCAGTATGAACATGTGTTGTCTAATAGTGTTTATGTGAAAGACTTTCTCACATATGTATACACACACATGAATGTATGAATGAAGAAGGTTTATGAAAATGTAGTGAAAGTGAGTCTCTTAAAAGGTTTCCGTAAGTGTACTCTAAACTAGACTATATTATGAATATGTTATGATTAGGTGAAAGTAAATTCTCACATAATGTAGGTTCTATGATAAAAGGTCAGTCTCATCTTAGTAACCTTTGATCCATATAATGTATGAGGGAATTAAGTCCCTAAAGCCTACTATATGAACTAATGTTAAATAAAGGCTTAAAGATGGTTAAAAAGGGAGTTTGAGCTTAGCACCAAGTAAACATAAAAAATGAGTGTGGGGTATTCACGTCTAGTAAGTCTGTCTTCTCACAAGAGATCCTTCACATTTAGAGAGCCCGGGTACCCAACATAGATTTTAAAAACTTGTCTCATGAGATGGAAACCTCCACATCTAGCAAGTCAAGGTTTCTAGTAGCAATCTCCTTGTCCCATAACTACGTAGCCCCGTAGGTCTTACCTTATTGGATCGACTATATAACTATTATTTATGAAGGTCCTACCTTGGAAAGTAGTACCTTTTCTTTCCGGTGTGGGAATAGAACACCGGATTCCGTGTAGCTCACATGGTCTATGTTGGTTATGGCTATGTCTCCCAAAAGATAAGAATATGAAGTCTCATTAAAATTCTTTTAGAAGCTTACATAGTAAAAGTAGGACAACGGATCCTACACATGCATTGCACAAGTGGACTTAAATAAAGGATAGAATTAGAGCGCCTCATAAAACAAAGACTTATGTTTATGAATGGTTACTATGATTATATGTTAAAGTGACTTTTGTTATTTCAAGACCTGGAGTATGATTATACATGTGAATTACATTTATGACTTTTTAATGGGTTTGGTTATTATATGTGGGGAAATGGGACTCCATGCGTACATTGCACTAGTGAGCTTGTGGAAGGGTTTTGAGGGTGGTTATCTATGATATTAACTAAATGGACTATGAATAAAGATGTAGTCAATGAATAAGTTCGTATATGATGATATGAAGTGTGTGGGTTTTATGTCTAATATTATATGAAGATTTTATGACTTGTTGAATGTGATGTGCCTAGTCTAGGGTGACTTCCTAGGAACACTTGGTGTAAGTAGTATTATGGGTTGCTGCTTGCACATTGCACTGGTTTGACTTAGGGGTTGTCTTAGTTGATGTTTCGTATGTGAAGATTATATCTTATGATGTGCTTATGACTTTATGAATATATATTTTGTTGGATTGATGAATCTTATATAAAACTTTTTCGTTGGTTCCCTTAAGATGATACATTGTACTAATTATCACTTAAGGATTGCTTGAGGAAAGGAGTTAAGGTAAAAAGGCAGGTAGTGAATTATATGTATCAAATGTGCCTCAAATATGATAAATGGTTTTATGAGTTACTATGAATGGTTTCCATGTGTATGATGACATATGTGGTCTATGTTGGGCCTATTGTATTAATGTTCATGAAGTTTTTCTGAAAAAGCATGAAGCATGGTTTCTAAACAATGTCCCTTTTAAAGCATGTTTTTGCATGGTTATCATACTCGGTGCATTCTTGTACTAACACAAATTAAAGTGCAACGAAATGCCTTAAAGTTGAATAGGGTTCGCGAAGCATCTGGCTTACCGGTATTCTTCATCTTTTTACACATATTGTAGGTGTTGCTGGCTTATGCACCTTTCATATAATGAAGAGCTTGGATTACAATCTTAAGTTTGGTTCTGTCTTTAAAGATTCAAAGACCTTATGTCAAAGTTTCTTAAAATCATGTAATAGATTAGTAATGTTTCTTTTGGTATTGTAAGGTCAGTATCCTTAAGTATATATAGAAGTCGTGTCTAATATGGCATAATGAGACTTTGTTTCCTAGATTTGTATTATTGGAATTCAAATAAGATGAATTTAAATCTTGTGTTATGGTATGAAATTTTTTTTAAATTTTTCTGCTATTTTATGTTTATGCGATGAAAGTATGATAAGGGCTTGTATAAGACCTCAAAGAGGTCGAATACACTAACTAACATCTGGGGGGTACTCGCGGGTCGTTGCACTACCCTTGCTGGAAATGGATATACAAAAGCATGTCTAAGTCTACCCCAAGAACCTAACCTACCACCAGACCTACCTACATCGGGTGCCCCATTAGCTTCCTAATAATATCCTCATCGATCCTAACCTCGAGTACAACCTCTATCTAGATGGGTTGCTGTCGCGACTTGTCTCCCTGAATATGGAGCAGGTGCAATCATTCCTTATTGAGGATAGTCCATGGAGTAATGATAGAGCTTCCAAGAGTTATAGAGACCCTATGAAGATCATATTCCAAAATAATAATCATCATGGCCTAAAGCACCCGAATACAAACCCCTTGAATTCTTACCCATACTAGCATCACCCTGACTATTCTGGTCTCCCTCTAAAGTATAAAGTGCAACCTAAACAATTCGTCTAGAATGACCTTGCAATAACCACGAGTAAGGTCCATTGGAAGAATCCATGGGTTTAGGATGGGATCTTCCATAGATTCAATGGTGTTGAGCACTTTGTTGCTGCCCTATCTAGCCTTGTAAGGAATTTTTTTCATCCTTTATGAATGGTCGACTACTCATAAGAAATAAAGGACCGATGAAACAGTGGACTTGGTCTCAACCCTTAGCTTACGCCTCAATCCACAAATAAAACAACGAACTCTATCTTGCTCATTTGACATTATCTTCGTAGCACGCTCGAGGATATCGTGAAACCTCATCTTATACTTATATACCATCACAGAGCCCTAATCCAACCATGAGATTGGATCACTATGTTTATCTCTATCACTCAATAAAATGAACTCATCCAAGAAGGTCTCTAAGAACATAGCCTATGTAAATAGAGGAAACCAGTTTGTCTAGTATCTATGTACAAATGCCACTACTACCTAGCTGGCCTATGAAGCTTATATGTGTTGAAGTCGTCTCCTTTTAACTCCCCTAGCCCTAAAGTGTATAGCCTCTGAGGAAAAGTCATTTGAAACTCATGGGCATCCTCTCCAACCGCCATTGAAAACCTTGTAGGTGTCAGTCTCATGAAATCTTCGAGTATTTTTTGGTTCTAAAATGACATAGATTCAACTATAAGAGCAATATAGGTCATGGCGGGTGTTGGGGGAACCTTAACCTATAGAGTCACTATAGCATTCTAGTACTGGTGCAATTGGCGAATAGGCTTTCTACATGCCCACTACAATGGTAAGCAACTGAGCAATGGACTCTTAAAGATTGAGAGCCATAATTGGTCTGGGTGGTGGCTAGGCTAGCCCCACTCTAGCGAATGCGAAACAACTAGAGTTGTTTGAGGCTCCCATATTGGCTCTAGAGTTCTCTATTTATCACAGGCTATTGCTGCAGCCTTTAAATGCCACCAAGATCATCCTTTATCTCAACTAGGATCTATTTTCAAGCCCAAGTGGATTAACCCTGACCAAAAAATGCATATAAACCATCTTATGAAAGAAGTAAACAAGTGAGATTCGAAGAAACCAATTAGATAGATGATGCAAAAAAGTGATAAAAAGAAACAATCTTCCTAATGATGCCATGTAGCCTTCTGAAGATAAGATGTAAATATTTTGTGTCTATACTTATGATTCTACAAGTCACTTGCTCTATATAAGTGAGACTGGTGAACCATGTGCTCCAATAACAACTTCTTACGACCTAATTTTTTAAGTCATGATTACACCTACTATAACCCACCAATAAGTAAGCCAACTAGTACCCCTGAATATCAAGTAATGTGCATAAAGATAAAAACAACGCAATAACAACAAATTTAATAAAAAATAATAGAAGAATAAGGCGGAAGCAACATATTTAATACAATGCAAAAGATCCAAAGTAAAAAAACCTGGAAGTCAAGAGTACAGAGCTACTAAAAACGTACACATTCCAAAAGTGGACTAAGATTTAAAGACTTATCTCAAATCGTAATGACTAGCCAAATAATGCATAGGGAGAAAAGTGTGATAAAATTTTCCATAAGCTCACCCTTGTCTCCAAATCTGATAGCAGTTGGCACAAAATAACGGTGGTGCTCGTACATGCATCACAATATAGATGCAAAGTTAACATCAATACAAAGTAACAAGTACTCAGTGGGCATCATAGGCCGAGATAAATAGAAAAAAATTAAAGGCAATAGAAAAAGCAATAATAAACTATAAGATATGTCAAAAGTGTGGAAGTCTAGCAGGATTGCTCACGAGTGTAAAAAAATATAAATGAAAGCAAATAATAGCTAACTGAAACCTCATTGGTCCCTTTTGGGCCCTTTAATCCCAAAAGGCACACTCGTGCACAAGTTTGAAGACAAACCTGAACAAGCCCTTATAAGCCCAATAGGTACACATAATGACTATATCTACTAAGAATAGAATCGGGTGAATCAAGAGTTGAGAAATGCATAGATTGGACCTTGAACCATGGATAGCCTCCTAAATGAACCAAGAAAACCAATTCAAAATATATCAACTCTGTAAATGATAATGTCCAGAATCGTTGACTGCATCTAAAGATCATATGTCTACACCTCAAATTTTCTACTGAAATAGGGTAGCATGACTAGACATCGATTGTCCAACTAGAACAAAGAAACATGGCTAAACCTCGAATCTGCGACCAAATGAGTTGATTAAGAATCCCATTTAAAATCATCAGCATTGAACCACTGTGTGATGAAGTCCACTATGAGGTGATAAATATAATACTTCTAACTTTAACAAAATTATGTCCCAAGTCTTCGAAGGATGAATAATATCTTAATTATGAATCACTAGGGTCATAATGAGGATTTATGGATAGAAGGTCATCAAAAATGAGTTACCTATCTAACTAAGGCTCTTTCTATTAGGCCTAAGTCTTCTAGATTAGTCTAGAGGTAGCTAAAAGTATGAAGCAGCGTCGGAGAAAAATTATGTCATATCGCCTATGGAACAAGATAGCACTAGTCTTTACCTAAACTAAGTCCACAAATGCTTCGAATAGCAACCATATAAATCACAACACATGCCAGAAGATATGAATGATCGCAAACAGCCCTAAAAATCAAATCAAATCCCAAACCATGATTTCTGACTAACTAAGCATGATAAACTAGCTAATTCAAACTAATAGTCATAAATTCACGTTCTCAAGAAGAGCCTACTTTAAAGAAAATTACGCAAGCTCCAATTTCAAGGTTATGGAGGTTATCCCTTTCAAGTGATCTCTTAATGTTGTCACACTAATAAAATAGAATCACAATGTCAATACATATATATTGACAATAAAATCACAATAACAAGAAGCGAAAAAAAATAAGTTAAATAATGTATATGTGACGCATATCAGAAACTTGAAATTAACTTTGTCAAAAGGTAAAACTTATATCCTAAAACTGGTTACAATTCAGGGCTCAAAACACAATAACTTATCCAATAGTTCACCATTATAGATAAAAAAAAAGAGGCGGGGAAGCTTGTTCAGGGCGTAATTTACCTCAAATGAGCAATTCCTGGCACTTCCCAACTCCAACATAGAGCCTCAAACTTCTTAGATGCATAGGAGTTGAACTCACCCAATTTTAACACTCGCATCTTAAGAGATTAAAGATGTAAATATTAAACAAATTTGGGCATGAGTAGTGTTTTATTTGAAAAAATAGACACACAACACATCAATATCGCAAGTTAAGGGGTCACAATCAAGGCCCATTGTAAGACCCCCCCCCCCAAAAAAAAAGTTAAGGTGTCTAGAGCCTAACGTTTGTGTCTTGATGTTTTGAAGTCCTAAAATGGGTTATAAGTTTGTAATAAGACAGTGTCTAAAGATTTAGGTGATTTGGAAGATAAACAACACGGGACAACCAAGATGTTCGACGACTAGTGACCAAGGGGACTTAAGTAATTTATGTGCTTATGTGTGTGTCATGATATTTTGAAATCCTTATATGATTAACAATTATTTTTATATGTAGTGTGTTAACTTTCATGAAATTCGGAGATTAAACGGCCAAGACGTTCGAAAGTTAGCACTTGAGACATGTATGTGTGACTTGAATGTATCTATATTTTTTGGATGTGTTGTGAGTGTTGTTTGATTCTCAAATTGGTATGGAAGGTCTTTAACATATTAAGGTTTGTATTAACGTTGGAAAAATTTGAGAACGAATCCCCAAAGGCCCCGCAAGAGGCCTTCAAGGAGGACCTAAAGGTTAACGAGACACTGCCTTGGCAGTGTAAAACGAGGAGCCAAGTTGACGCCCCGTTCTTCAATTGACGCCCGTCGATGGTAGGCATCGATCAACACTTAGAAGTGTGAGATCATCCCCCATTAAAGAGTTTACATCAAAAATGACAGAGCAACAGGATGGCTCGTCGACCAGACGATGGCCCGTTGACTGCTCCCGTCGATGCAGCCTGCAACTTCACTGCCTGCACGTTGTCTCATTAAGGGGTGAATGGGAAATTCACCCCACATCATAACCTGACCCTAGGCAGTTTATTTTTTATTTTAAGTATATGATGTTTGTTCATAACGTGAAAACCCCATTCCCAATCTATGATTCAAAATTAGACTTCCCTCCAAAATACCCCCTCTAGAAACCTCCATTGGAGATGAAGCTTAATAACAGCCATGCTAATAGATTCTCAAGGTTTCTTCACCAAGTTTTCGTGGTCTCTTCATCTTATAAAGGTATGGTGATCCTTAATCCATAGTCAACCTTTCTTCTAAGGAGTTCCTTCCAATGTCTTCAATGAAAGTTCATGATCAAACCTCCAATCTTCCAATCTAGTCATGGGTTCTTTCTCAAAACATTTTCAAAGGCTTTCCTCTGATAAATTGATTTATAGTGTATTGAATATAAAGTTAATTTCAATGAAATTGCATGATGAGCCCATGTTCCCATCAAAAATATCGATTTAGCCTTGTGGGAAAATTGTGATCTTGATTCTATGTTAAGTGAATTATTATTCTAACATGTTATTGTCTATTGATACTTTTTTGTATTCATATTGATGGTGAATTATTTATTAGTGATCAATTTTGATAAAGGCTAGGATGTTCGGTAAGGTTGACCTATACTCCTATATCTTCTATAGTTTAATG
Organism: Solanum lycopersicum; assembly: GCF_036512215.1. NCBI lineage: Eukaryota > Viridiplantae > Streptophyta > Magnoliopsida > Solanales > Solanaceae > Solanum > Solanum lycopersicum. The sequence goes on along the minus strand of NC_090802.1, from coordinate 32,587,072 downwards.
AAGTAGTGTACATGATATGGCCTTTATTCTATGATGATTGAATCATGATCTTGTATATTATTAGTGTACTTTAAATACTGCCTATTATGTAATGTAATGGTAAATTATGTGGATCAAGGTTTGAAGTTTGACCTATGTTATTCCATTCTCTAGTGATTGTTAATGTCGAGTAATTGTCATGATCTCGATTCTGCGGAAATTGAAGTGTGATCTAGTTTATGTTATGTTGTATTTATGTACTGCCCTATATTGATTTTATTGAGAAAAAAATGTGAGTATTGGTCATTGATGATCAAAGCAAAGGAGTTTGGTAAGATTGTTCTTTTCCTCTTCTTTTTTATAGAATTGCTAGCTGATGTAGCCTTGTATATGGTCCACTTATGGTGGTGGTGTTTACTTTATTGTCATTATATATGTGATGTGATCATGGCCTTTAAGGCAATTGAGTTATGAAAGTGTGGGGGTGATGATCACCAAATGTGAAGCATGCCTAGTATTCTATTCTAGTTGTGATCTAGGTTGTGTTGTTCATGTATAAGCTTGTGAATCACTATGATAGGGTTATGTTGAGGTTCTTCCATTGAAGAAGTAATAATGATTAATGAACCCTACATATGTACCTCTATGTGAATATGTGAATAGAGAATGTAAGGAGTCTTAAGTGTAATGTGAAGTTAGTTTGTCTACTATGCTAAATTGTGATGTGTGGTCTATGTACGAAGGTGCATTATAGTCTTAAGGGGTGGCTGCCTCAATGTGTTGTTGATAGCCATTAGGTGATCATATTTACCAATGTACACACACACTCACACGTCATGCATGCTTAGAAGTAGTATAAGTTAATGGTGTCTAATAAAAGGGTGTTCTCATATTCACTAATGTCTACTATTATGCATGTAAATTATATGTCTATGAAGCAATTTATGTATTCCCTTAACTAGGACTACTTGATAGGTGTACTAGTATGGGAAATGGTATGCGGCATTGTCTATGCATTGCACATTTGTGCCTTGACAGGAGAGTTCCTACATTTGTGATCTTTGTACATGAACATGAATGCATGGTTATGTTATGAATGTTCGTAGTGTCTTAATGTGTTTACATTAAAGGATTTATCATAAAAACACTTATGCATTAATGTATGAACATGTCTGGCCTTAATGTGTCTATGTGAAAGTATTGCTCACATATATGTATATACATATATGTATGATGATCTAGTCAATAGAGGGGCGCTTGGAAGGAGTTCCAAGAGTACCCTAAACTAGATGGTGCTTAAATATGCTATACCCATGTGAAAGGTTTTCTCACATGACTTAGGCTGATGAGATCTTATCTATAACCTATGAACTAAGTGTATGAGGTGTTAACTCTCCTAAGCCTATATTTTATAAAGTAATGATAATACTCGTTTTTCAATAAAGTGAACTTAGATTAGCATCGGGTGAACTTAAAGATGAGGGGTGACACCTCCCCAATGTGGGAAGGTAGGGTTCACCATAGTCCTCACGAGGTGGTTAGCCTCATAGCCCAACGGGCATAGATTGATGTTTTCATATATACCTCCAAGTTACATAAACTATAATTGCCCCATAAGATCTAGCAAGTGATATCACCTAATATGCTACTCTTCGCTACATCCTTTCATTATGTAGGTTAAGGTACTCAGCATCTCGATCACGCTTAAATCAACTATTGGTCCATATTTAGTAGCTTCAGCGGTGATGAAACATTTCAGAAAAGTCTAACACAAAACTAATAGGCTTAGCTAAAGCTTAAAGTTAGGGTTAAAGCCTAGAAAATAATCACGACCAAAGAGCACCTCCTAGCCGTAACCGGCATCTTCATCCTCAAAGAGGTCTTAGACAAGCCTTAGCATACATCGCATCACATATAGAATAAAAAACGGAAAAATCAAAACTTTACATGTGAAGTCAACTTCACTTCACATATCGAAAATAGACTACATTATCTCACGTCATCATTTAAAATATATATAAGAGTACATAAAAGTTGAGACTTAGCCCTTACATCAATACAACTCTAACAAAATGAATACGACATAGTTCTTGAAATAGAAAAAATAGAACAATGTCTTTCAATATAACAAAACAACTAAAGCTAGATTCATAGGCTTTTGTCCTCGGTCACCAACTTAAGAAACAATCCAAGCTTCTCTACGAAATTGTCCATAAATCACTTCAATAGCCCGAACCTACATTTATGTAGAAATAAAAGAGATATGGTTACTACAAAGTACAAACCACATGTACTAAGTATGGAAAACATGCACAAAAGGACATTTTGTTGTTAAGCATGCTAAGTTCACTTCAAAAGACTTTATGCACATTCAGGAACCATATACAAGTCCATATCACCACAATAATAAGACACATTCATATTCATGTTCAAGAGTAACATCATAACAAAGACATAATCAAAATTTCATGTTTTGAGTCCACTTCATCAATACATTACAAGGCATTACTCAAAACCCCAATTCAAGTCTACTAGTGCAATGTGTATGTGAAGCCTCATAACCCCACATAAACCAAGTAAACTAGCAAAGAGACCATAAACATTGCATTTGCCTCATACATTATCATACACGCCAACATAGTACATAACAATTTAAACCAACATTATGTATATCAAGTGAAACCAACATCATACATAGCATATGAGACCAACATCATACATATAATATAAACATAAGGATTCCACCCTATAACTCCCCTCAAGGTCTACTTATGCAATATATAGGTAAAGTCTCATACCCTTACCTACACTAAGTGACACTTCCTAAGTAATCCTAGTTAGTGTTCATATTCTTCATTTGATTCATTCATTTTACTTTCGGGAAACTTCTCCATAACCGACATTAGACCATATGAGCTAACATGGAATCTGGTGTCAACCCCTCACACTGAAAGAAGGCATCCTACTTTAAAAGGTAGGATATATACATTAGCATATATGTGGATCCACCAGCTAGGTTTCCTATGGAGGCACATAGTTAAGGAACTAGGAGGTTGTTACTAGAAACCCTTTTTTATTCTAATTAGAATTGTAGTTTCCAACTCATGAGAGAACATAGTGTGAAACTCCCTTCCTTTGTGAAGGAACACCTCATCTCATTGTCCAGTTCCCTCTGTGCTAAGCTAAATTCCCTTTTTAAAGAACCTTTAAGTCTTTTTTAAACATTAGTTCATGAGATAGGCCCTAGGGAATTAACCCCTTATATAACATGTACATAGCTCATAGGTTATATGATGAGGATGTCCTTTCATCAAAACCAACAACATGTGAGATCATTAATTCATAACATAGTCATAAGATGCATATAACAATTACCTTCAATCTCTCATAATAGTACACCTATCATCATCTCACAACTATCATGTGCATAGCATGATCATAAATTCATGACTTCATCAATCATACTTCAATTAAACAACATTCCCAAAGATAGACCAACAACACTACAATAGAATGTTCATGACCTTAAAGATCTTACCAATGGCCTCCATGAAACCCATTTAGGACTTCATCCCAAATACATGATATATAAACCCATCAAACCTATTACCATAATCATGCAATAATCAATTATACAAGAACACACTTAAGTACCTCACTTAAAGCCATCAATTCACATAATTTAAGAGTTACGGCTAGGAGAAGAGGTACATTCATGGGTTCTTCAAGAATTATATCAAAACCCAAACAATACATGATAATAGGCAGTCCATGAAGTAATAACATAATTAACACCAATATAACAATGGATACATTCATCAACTTCAACCAATTCATTAACCAACATCCAAGATTAATGAAATTGGGAGAGAACATGGGTCCAAGGTAAATTCAAGTGAAACACAAAAATTAACATTCATTATACACTTAAATAGTCCTAAATAATAATAATTAATTATAATTGATCCACAATTTCAGTTTTAATAGAAGACCCATGTGTAGAGAAAAACCCTTGATTTTGGTAGATCTGAAATCATCTTTGAATGTACCTCTTGGGGAAAGAATTCGCATGAATGAAATAATCCATATGCTAATGAAGACTTTAGACACGAATTTGAGTCGAAAACTTGCAGACTTGATCTTCTTCTTGAAGATTAAGTGGTCTTCAATACAGGTTGGGTAAAGAGAGAATTTTAGAGAGAGGTGAGAACAATTGGGTTTTCAATTTAGGTATTTGATTTGGATTGGTAAAAATGATAAAAAAATGACTTAAAATCAATGTATACCCATCCCCTAAAATTACCAAAACACCCCTCACTTGGTTGGACCATTTAATGAAGCCAAACTTATCTTTAATTTTTTGAGTTTCCATTGCAGAACGAGTCCGCATCGCGGAGATGTTCCCACAACATTTCCAAAAATTAAATCCAGAGACAGTAGATTCTACGACGTGGACCAACACTTCGGCCCATGGTAAACGTATTCCGCGACGTGGACTTGTTTCTTCCATACACAATTGCTTGTTACATTGGCAGCTTGTTGGCCAATGGTTGGGTCCTCCTCAAGGACCCCTAAGGTGGTCCTTGGGGGGTCGCACATGGACTTTTTGGTCTTAAAAATAATTTTTTACCTACTTAAAGTATTTTTATAAGTATTAGCCTTCATACGACACTCCCAGACCTTCACAAGACCTAAGGACGTCTGCTAGTTCAATTTTACTAGTTTCCGAACGTTATGGTCGCCCCTTGACATTTAGAATCTAATACTTCTAAATCAATATATATATATATATATATATATATATATATATATATATATATATATATTAGTATAGGTCTGGAAATACCATTTTAACCATTATTCATTAAGTGAGGCTCTAGTCTAAGTCATTGAATTTTTGAAGTGTAAAAAAAAAACTCCTTGTACCATAAAATTCATGTTTTTGGTTAGAATTTCAAAGGGCCTAAATTCCAAGTACCAACCATGGGTCCTTGAGGAGAAGTCCAAAAAAGTAACATGGGCAGTGAACCACGAGGGCACCTACAACCTATAGGTTCACTTATGCCTCGTAGATGGGGGTCGTGGGTCAAGACCTATAAAATGGGTTGCAGGTCATGGACATACAGACCTTCAAGGTAGCCAGTAGGTCCATACACGGACTGTAGGTCCTTGGTCGTGGGCCAGACTTGTCATGTTTACTAATTCAGCCAAATATAGGGGAATTTAGGTTAAATCCTAATTAAGTCAGTTTAATGTAGGGTCATTTTATATGGCTTAAATAGGCATATAATACTTTTGAGTAATTAACTAACTACAAACACTTCATAAAAATATAAACAACCCATATCAAAATCAAACCTCTCCAAAATCTTCTCTCTAAAATCTCCATAGAAAAACAAGAAGAGATCAAGTTAGGGATTCAATAAGGGGGATTTCTCTTACAAATTTGTTAGATTTCTACACTTAAAATATGGTACTCTATAATTCATGGAATACTTTCATCCATGGAGTCCTCAAACTTCCCATTACAAATTAGAAAATTCTCCAAAACCTAGGGTTTTCACTCCAAGTCATGGATTCTTTCCAAAAATGTTTTCAATGATTTATTTAGTATCCTATGATTGAATTGTTGTTTTATGTTGGTTTTATGGTAAAATATCTCATGAATTCATGAGATTCCCATAACCCTAATTTATGACTTTGTGATGTGGTTGAATTGTAGTAAGGTCAATTGTATGGAATTGTACTTGTTTTTATCTAGTTCTTTTGATCATATTCTTATCCATGATGAATGTAGTAACCCTAAATTGTCTATGAGAATGTGATACTTGATCGAGGAAGGGTAATATATGGGAATTATGCCAAATTGTGTGTTTCGTGTATGCATGTTTTATGAACATGATTATAATCTAGTTATTGTGTTAAGTGAAAGTTCATCCTCATAAACACATAATGATCTTGATGTAAAAGTTTTTCTCACTATATGATGATTACTAGGTTCAAAGTTCATTCTCACCTATAGAATTTATGAGCTATTTCTATGGATTGTTTTGGATGGATGGTAAGACACTCATTCATTCTTGTATATTCAATTCAATATTAGACATTTAATGTTTCATATCCAGGTAGAACCTCCTAGTCGTAACCCGCGATGTCATCCTCGGAGAGGACTGGGACTATCCTCTTAGCATTCATCATTACATTCATAGGTGAAAAGTGTGGAAAATTTAAAAAATTTCATCTACATCTATCATGAAGTTTACATATGCCTCTCTCTTACACATAATATATTCATATCGAGTTTACTTAGACCATTCGTATAAGAAGATTACATAGTCTTCTACTTTTATGTCACACATATATATATAAGATAAATAATATAGTCTTAAAAGGTATGTCTCATATTAAACCATCTAAACGAAATAGAACAATCATGCCCATATCCCTTACACAAACGACAGTATTCACAAAACGATAGGAATGAAATGATAGTCATTAGACTATAACAATGCAACATAGCTAGAGTGAGAAAAGGCATCATCCTCAGAACTTGAAGACATGCCCACACTTGGAAGAATGATCCAAGCCTTCTTGCCAATTGGTCACGAACCCTTCAACGACTGGAATCGAAAATGTTGGGGAAAAGGTAGAAAATAGGGTTTAGCACATCACTTGTACTAAGTATAGAAACACAAGCACATATACATTTAAATCATGCTAAAAGGGACAATTTTATAAAGGCATGCTAACTCACTGTAAAAGCTCCTTTATTCATAAATAGGAAACTATGTTAACCAATAAGCACACCATCCTCAAGAAAATAGCATTATCAACATAAGACCAACAATATTAAGTCAAGTCAACATATGTATAACCAAATAACTTCAATATCATATTATAACCACAAGGCATATATAAGAACTTCGTAATCTTTCAACATATACTAGACTCTTACCTATAAGCCTTTATCAAGTATACAAGAGCAATGACCAATAAAAACCCCATAATGTCACTTGAGAAAGCAAACCAAACAAAGGACCATAAGCAATGCCTAACATCACTTAACATAGCATCAAAAGTAACCATCATCATACTTTAGCAATATAGACCAAGAACATGCTCATAAGTGAAAGTAACATCATATAGAGTCATTTACCATGCAAACTCAACATATATAACATATACACTATAAGAACACAAAAACAACCTCCTAAGGCTTCCCTCAAGGCAAACTAGTGCAAGGCATAGGTAGATTCCCATACCCCTATCTAGGCTAAGTCAAACCTCATAAGTCCCCCTAGTTAGTGCTCAATTCATGACTTCATTTTTTGTTTCGAGAACACTTGCCTTAATCGACATAGACCACAAGATCTAAGTGTGGAATCCGGTGTTGTGAAATCTTACACCGATGGAAGGTGGTCTACCAGCCAAAGTAGTACCAAACATGAACATAGCATCTAGGTGGATCCACTAGCTAGTATTCCTATAGAGGAAACATAGTTAAAGAACTAGGATGTGTAGTTGGGATCCTCTTTATGTTCCATGCATTATAGTCTCCAATATCATGAGTATAATGTTGAACCTACCTTCCCTATGTGGGAAGGGACACTCCTTACTACTAGTTCACTCGGTTCTAAGCTAGAGACCCTTTTTGAATTGTCTTTATGTCATCCATTATTACCAAAGCTTATTTTAAGTCATAGGAGACTAACCCCTTGTATATCATCATCATTATCTCATTAGGAATTGTATGAGAATAACCTTACAATACAACCTTTAAAGTGATATCAACATCTTATACCATAATATAGTAATGCACATAAGTGATTCAACATCATCCTTAAATCAATACAACCTTAACATGATCTCACAATTCATAAGACAAGACAATTCAATACCAACATCATACCATCCTACTCAATCCAATCACAACACATATACTTCAATTGAATCAACAACATTAGGTATAATTCATCACAATAGAGTTAGGGTTTCCAAGATCAAAAGTCTCACCTCTTCCTCTTCCAAAGCCATCATCATGGTATTATCATCACCCATCCACAATTCACCCATCAATAGGTACAAGATCATACAATAGTAATTCATCCATTAACCAAGTCAATTAAAGCAATACTAAACAATTCAATTCAAGATCACAACCTAGGGTTAAAGAGAAAAGGTCATCTTCCAAAAACTAGGTTAGTACATCAAGAAGTAGCATAACTGAATCATAATACATCATAGTCTAATCATAATAAACAAAAGAAACCATAAACAATGCAATTTAGAAGATCAAATTCATATTATAAAGAAATCCAAATGAAACTCATCTTTTTGAAATCAATTTTGGAAGAACCCTTTGGGGAAAGGAATCCCAAAGGTGAAAGGTTACCATTCCTTTCTAATTGTTGAAGATTGATGGAAAAAAGTAGACTTATTGCTTCCCTAGAACACTCTTTGACTTGGTCTTCTATGGAGTTTCTTTGGGAGAGAGAAAGTAGAGAGAATGAGGAGCGATTTGGGTTTTGGAATTGAGAGGTGTTAAGTGAGGTTTTAGACTTAGGGTAGGTTATATAGTTAATTAACTGACCTAATTAACCAACCCCTAATCATTAATTAAACCCCTTACTAACTAACTTAATTAATTGAACCAAATACACATAACAGTGAAATAGTGGCCCTTACCTACGAGACCCCGACCTACGGGTCGTAAGTCAGTCGATGGTCACAGTTCATGGCCATCTTGCACACCACCATTTTATTCAGAGACTGGACAAATATTGCCTTTATATAAAATGGCTAAGTGTCCAATGACGGTGGCCATCGACGCTCGGTCGATTGGCCCACGCCGTCGATGGCTACTATCTTAGACAAATTTTTGCCACAATGCGAGGGTCCTCGTGAAGAACCCTGGGTTGGTCCTTGGGCAGTCGTACCCGGACGTTTCGACTATAACCAAAATCTAATACGTATTAGACACGTTACTACCAAATTCCATCAAATTTCGACACCTAAAAACCTAGTCAAATAGGCCAACGTACACTAGAACCTCTTGAACTAGTTTCCGGACATCATGGTGTTTCATGATGCTTTGACTCTAAAACTTCCTAGATGACTTTTGTAAACTATAATTGACCTTAAAGAGTGTTCTAACCCTTAGACACTCATGTTAGTATCTAGATTAGGTCTTGTATTTTTGAAGTGTTACATAATTGTGGGAAGTAATTAGCACCTAGTGGATATTAAATATGATATGGAAGTTCCCTCGCTAGAAAGGACAGACTTCTATAAAGTATCTCATAAAATAGAATCTTTCCCCCCCCCCAGAAAGGGCGGGTTTCTGGTAACAAACTCCTTATCTCATAATTATGTGCTCTCACAGGTATTTAGCTAGTAGATCCATCTAAAAGCTCATACATTTAGTTCTACCTTAGGCAATTAGGAAACTTTTCTCAATTGGGGGATGACACCAGATTCCATGTTAAGCTCACATGGTCTATGTTAGTTAAGTCTTATTCCCAATTTAATTAAAAGATGAATAATTAAATGTGGTTGATCAAGGAATTCTACTTAGTATGGGTAGAATTATGGGATCCTACTTATGGATGGCACAAGTAGACTTGGAGGTTATTCGCAGTGGGTTTCTATTATGATGTGATGACTTATACATTGAATATGCTCACGAATTATGCTTTCCCTCTACTTTTCATGATGATTCTCGTGTTATGACTTAGATAATTTTCTCTCTTTTTAATGCATAGGATTGAATAGTTTATAAGGGGGATGATGTCACAACCTGAAAATTGAGTTTTAATGGCACTTACTATATCAAACTAGTAAGTAAGTCAACTCGAAGCTTCAAAATGACATGCATCACGCATACTAGATAAAAACAACCAAAAACATGAGAAGTAGAATATAATTTAAAGAAACAACAGAAGATAAGAATAGAAACCGACATACATATCCAACTAAACGATATCCAATCTCAAAACCTGGTCGCATACTATAAAAGAGTACACTCCCACTAAAATAGACCAAAATATATCAATCTAAATTAGATTTGAGTCATCCAAGGCAATGTCAAAGTAGTTTAAAGTCCTATCGGCCCCAAAATATAAATCTAAGGTAATCACTACACTACACCCGGTCTAAGGCATTTAAAAAGCTTCCAATAATCACAAACAAGTACATAAGAATACCACAAGGTAGGGTATGATCAGAAAATACAAAGTAAACATGTTATCACTTCAAAAAACCCCAAACAACCAAATATGGCATGATTTCTTTCCAATGAACAAGAATCAACTACCCATTAAGACAATATCAATCAATAGATAGATAATATGAGGCATGAAGAAATCAAGACAACTAGATATGCATGCTCTTTATTACCCAAAAGGCTGTCAAACCATAAATCTAATAACCAAACATAAGGCAACCTGAAAACTCATTCAAGCGCAACTTGATTAACATAAACTCAAAGTTCAACTAAAGTCATAACTCATAATCGACGTCATAAGCAGATTCACATGAGCTCTCAAATCATGATTATGGAGCTTTGCCTATCCAAAAGGACTCCAATCACTACAATACTATAAAAATAGAAGGGAGAATAACCAAGTACCCCCTCAACCTATGCCTGAAATTCCAGAGACACACTTATACTATACTAAGGTCCTATTACCCCCCTGAACTTATTTTATATGTAATTTTCTACCCCTTTTTAGCCTACGTGGCACTAATTCAAAAAAAGTCAACCATCATTGGGCCCACAAGATAGTGCCACGTAAGCTAAAAAGGGGTAAAAAATAATTAATAAAATAAGTTCAGGGGGGTAATAGGACCTTAGTATAGTATAAGTGTGTCTATGAGATTTCGGGCATAGGTTGAGGAGGTACTTGGGCATTATCCCAAAATAGAATCATAACGTCAAAACATTTTAATACCAAACACACAATGATTGGAGACAAATACAAAATCAAGTCACAAAAGAACTGTGAGCCCCATATTAGGAATATCAAAATTAAATATGTTAAAATCTCCTAAACAACTTACCAAGTTTATGTCCCAAACTAGGACATAGTTTAAGGCTCGGATGGCAAGTTTTAGCAACATGAAAAATTTACAACACCAATTAAGAGGCTAAGGGAGTCCCTTTGGGGTGATAATTACCTCAACATGACGCTCTCCACACTTCCCCAACCACTCCCATACGTATATATGCACTATCTAGACCAAATGCAACAAGAATCAGTTGATTCAAAGGTGTATAACTCAAGAAACTCAACTTGGAACTTTGAAATAAGAGTTGGATCGCGTTTTGGTTTTAATTGAAAGACCAAACAATTACTCATCGCAACGAAAAATCCCCAAGTAGCAATCGTGGCCCCTAGATAAAAGGCCCTACGCAATTACAGAGGTCAAACCCCATGATCACGGTGACCAAAAGTGGTTAACCCCAGAGTTACCAATCTTAATCGCAGCCAAGGCCCACATGACTGTGATGGTCAAGTGTGGTGTCTTTCTCGATAACACAGGATTTATCTCTATAATCATGTAGGATGCCACATGCACTACATATTGGTGCATCACTTAAAATACCCAAGTTTGAAAATTTCAAACGGAGTGCTAAGAACTTGTTCAAAACCCTATGTACGAAATCAAGATATACTACCCGATCAAATTTGTCATTCTAGACTGAACGAAGAATTCAAAACTTCTAACATAAGTCGTCTCAATGAAAAGTAGATGTCACATCCAAGCTCCATATTTAGACAAATTCCACGAGAAGGCGATTGATATACCGTGGTTTCATGGTATAATTAATACTTTTTCCTTAAGTTTAGTGTGTCCGAAAGCCCTTTTTGTGCTAATTTTGATATAAGTTTCTCTTTGTTTTGCAGGAAATCTGTCCAAAGCTGAATGCAGAGATTTTGAGCGAAAAATGCAGAAGAGACCACCTACGGAGCTTATGACGGTCCGTCGTGCCTGTGACGGTCCGTAGGTGGCAGCGTAGAGAAGCTGCTGAAGGAAGATGGGGAAGTCTGACCAAGTGTGGGATTACGAAGCTTGTGACGGTCCGTCATGGCTATGACGGTCCGTCCTGCAGGTTCGTCGTGAAGATCAGAGAAGTGATCCCAGTACCCAGATTCCAAGAGTTGAAGTATTTTGAAACGAGACCCTCGACGGACCGTTGTGCCTATGACGATCCGTCACACTTGCCGTCGAGGGGAATGAAGAAAGCAGCAGAAGAATTGCACCAAGTATGGGACGACGGAGAGACTTTGTGTCTTGAGTGTTTGATTGTTAGAGATTCTTACAAGTGATTTTTGGTGATTAATCAAGCAAATTTTCAGACTTTATTCTTTCTCATTGAAGTAAGTACATGAATTCTTGTTTAACATATTTGAATATTGTGTTTATGGCTATGAGGAACTAAACTCCATAACTAGGGTTGTGGGAACCATAGGCAAATAATGAGATAAACCCTAGATAAAATAACAATTCTAGAATCGTATCTTGCATGTATTAATAATTCTTTCGCTTAGAAGTCTTTTTAACGGATGATCAACGTTAGAACTCGCCTTAATGCTACTTGCCGGACCAAGGAGGTAGATAATAGGAAATGAATTATTAACATAGATTTAGTGTATACTGTCTAATAGGCTAGTATTGATTTGTACGAGGTAATAACTTAGTAAAATATCGAATACGATGCTTAATATGAGGTAAGGATAAGGGTTAGGAAAGAAACACACGTAGCCGGACCAAGGTGCGGAGTGAGATTTTCTAGATGCCAGACCAAGGATTTAGAAATACATAACTTATCACTTTGCATGCAAGATACTAGGAAAGAATTGTTATAGTTAGAATTATCAAGTTATGAACCTGTGGGGAACACGTAAACCCTAGTTACTTTGATTACTTGATTAAAACTCAACATTAAAAGCTGTTAAGTGTCTCTTTCAAGTTCGTTAGTTATTTTTGCTCATTAGGAAATACAAACCCCCCTTTTATGCTTTTACTTTCTAGAGAAGTCATCAACCAAACAATAGTAATAACAAGTTGAAGTTAAGTCTAGACTATTTTCCTCGTGGGAACGATCCCAACCTAACTAGTTGGGTTATTTACTTGACGCGACCGCTTTACTTCTCATTTGAGAAGTAAGTTTGAGCGTATCAAATTTTGGCGCCGTTGCCGGGGAATTTAGCTTTTAGATTAACTTGAACTTCTTACTATAGTTTAGTTGATATTTTCTTGATTTTACTTTGTTTTATTGTTTTTGATTTCTTTTCGGAACTATCCTCCTTGTATGCCAAATACACAGAGAGGAAGATAACCGTTGTTTCCCTACGATCACGAGCTAGAGCATACACTGCGAAACATGAACCGTAATTTGGGAATCAATGATGAGGATCCAAACCAGAACATCCCAGCTCCGGCTGATGTTCATGGTCAGATGTTACCCGATGCTCCGGGTGAACATCAACAGAGGGGACAAAATCCCGCTCCACGGCCCCAAGCATACTACAGAGGCTATGATAACATAGCAGATTCAGATGGGCCACTGGTTTTGCCTCCTCTACCCACAGGCCACACTTTTGTGGTAACTAGTAGTCTGATGCAAATGCTCACTGCCAGAGGTTTGTTTTCAGGGCTACCTTCTGAGGATCCACATGCCCATATAGCTAAGGTAAGGGCAGTGTGTAAAAGTTGTGTGGGGAGGCCTGATTTGGATCTAGATGTAATAGGTCTCAGAGTGTTTCCTCTCTCACTGGCGGGAGAGGCTGCTATGTGGTTTACTGAGCTCCCATACAACTCCATCTTCACTTGGAACCAACTACGGGATGTCTTCTTAGCACGCTACTATCCGGTCTCCAAGAAATTAAACCACAAAGACAGGGTGAATAACTTTGTGGCACTACCAGGAGAGTCAGTTAGTAGTTCTTGGGATAGATTCACCTCATTCTTGAGAAGTGTCCCAAATCACCGTATTGATGATGAGTCACTGAAGGAATACTTCTATCGGGGACAGGATGATAACAATAAAGCGGTGTTGGACACTATAGCAGGTGGATCTTATGGAGAATGCCCTTATGCTGAGATCGCTGAGAAATTAGAGAAAATCTCCCGTAACAACAAAGCTTGGAATACTAGGAAGTCTGATACAGGGAGAAACACCTTCGCAGTACAGTCTACTCACAACCCAGCCACAGATGATATTCGTGAAGAAATGGCTCAGATGAGAACTGAGCTTGGGTTGGTACCAAAACACGTCACTGGGGGTGCAGAAAAGATTAATGTAGTCAACTACTTGGCTAAACCACCACCTCCAATCGATGAGTGTTATTATGAGGAGGATTCCTATGCAGTAAATGAACAGATGGGGGGTTTCCAACCAAGTGTCCAAGGCTCTAATCAGGAGAATTGGTGCCAAGGTCAAGGGAACCAAGGTCGGAACTATGGTTACTACAATCGTGAGGGTCATTATGTCCGAGATGGAAACTACAATCGCGACAACAACTTCAACAGGGGTAACTATGGTAATAGAAACGACAGGAATGGACCCTATGTCCCTCCTCAAAATCGTGAAGTTACTCCTTGGGATGGTGGAGGTAGTATGTCGCGAGTTGAGGATATGTTGCATAAAATGATGAGGAGGTTCGATGCTAGTGATGAGCACAATAAAGAGTTGAGGAATGATTTAGCGGGTATTGGGCAAAAAGTTGATACACATGCAATATCTATTAAGCAACTTGAGTTACAATTGGCCCAATTATCTGCAACTGTAAACACACGGCAACCGAGCACTCTTCCTAGCAACACTGTCCAAAATCCAAAAAATGATGGACATTGTATAGCAATTACTACTCGCGGTGGCAAGCAAACCATTGACCCACCTATGCCATCTAATGAGAATGAGGTGACAAAAGACACTGATAAAGTGGTAAATATTGATGCTAATTTAGAGGATAACAGCGCAGAAGATGCTGAAGTGCCAAAAAAGGTAACTCCCATGCCTAGGCCACCACCCCCATTTCCTCAAAGATTAGTGAAAAAGACTGAGGATGGCAAATATCGACGTTTTATAACAATGTTGAAGCAACTTTCTATCAATGTCCCTTTGGTAGAAGCTTTAGAACAAATGCCTGGTTACGCCAAGTTTATGAAAGATTTGGTCACAAAGAAAAGATCGGTTACTTTTGAGGATGATGATAGAATGTAGCATTGTAGTGCTATTGCTACAAGATCTCTGGTCCAAAAGAAAGAAGATCCGGGTGCGTTCACTATTCCTTGTACAATCGGGCTATTACATTTTGCGAAAGCATTTTGTGATCTGGGGGCAAGCATAAATCTCATGCCCCTCTCGATTTACAAGAAGTTGGGTTTGGGTGACCCAAAGCCCACTGCGATGCAGCTACTGATGGCTGATCGAACAGTAAAACGGCCCATAGGGATACTTCATGATGTGCTAGTAAAAGTGGAGTCATTCATCTTTCCGGCCGATTTTGTTATTCTTGATTGTGAGGTTTATTTTGAAGTGCCTATTATCCTTGGGAGGCCATTCCTAGCTACGGGAAGAGCCTTAGTAGACATGGAAAAGGGGCAGATGAAATTTCGGTTGAACAGTGAGGAAGTGACCTTTAATATTTGTAGGTCCATGAGGCAGAGTGGTGAGCTCCAATCGGCATCTGCTATATCCTACAACATGAGTGAGACCTTTGAGACACAAATAGAAGAACGTCTAGGTGTCGAAGCATTAGCGGCAGTGATAATGAACTTTGATAGCGATTGCATTGAAGAGTATGAGTCATTAGTCGCGGCTTTTGACCGAGTCCCCACCCGCTAAACCATCTATAGAGGAAGCTCCAAAAGTTGAATTAAAAGCTCTCCCACCTCATCTTAGGTATGAATTCTTAGGAAATGGTGACACTTTGCCGGTAATCATTGCATCAGACCTAGATGAAAAACAGGTTCAGAGTTTGGTGAAGGTACTAAAAAGGTTCAAAAGAGCTATTGGGTGGACCATTGCGGAATTATTGGGATCCCTCCTGGTATTTGCTCTCATAAAATCCAACTCATGCCTGATCATAAGCCGAGTATTGAGCACCAAAGATGCTTGAATCCTCCTATTCAAGAGGTTGTGAAGAAGGAAATTATCAAGTGGTTGGATGCTGGAGTAATCTATCCAATCGCCGATAGTAGTTGGGTATGCCCGGTTCAGTGTGTACCTAAGAAAGGGGGAATGACTGTGGTCCCCAACAAAAAGAATGAACTTGTTCCAATGAGACCGGTTACTTGATGGAGGGTGTGTATGGATTACCGTAAACTGAACTTATGGACTAAAAAAGACCATTTTCCTATGCCCTTCATGGATCAGATGTTGGATAGACTTGCCGGAAAAGGGTGGTATTATTTTCTTGATGGGTATTCGGGGTATAATCAGATTTCTATTGCACCAGAAGATCAAGAGAAAACCACTTTCACTTGTCCATATGGGAATTTTGCGTTCAGAAGAATGTTGTTTGGGTTGTGCAATGCACCCGCAACCTTTCAGAGATGTATGATATCAATATTTTCTGACATGGTGGAGGATACTATAGAGGTTTTTATGGATGATTTTTCTGTGGTTGGTGATTCATTTGAGCGATGCTTGACCAATTTATCTGAGGTTCTTAAGAGATGTGAAGACTTCAATTTGGTACTAAACTGGGAAAAGTGTCATTTCATGGTGAAAGAGGGTATTGTGTTGGGTCATCGCATTTCAGAAAAGGGCATAGAGGTTGATTGAGCTAAAGTTGAGGTAATAGAGAGACTTCCCCCGCCGATCTCTGTGAAAGGTGTGAGAAGCTTTCTTGGGCATGCAGGTTTTTATCGGAGATTCATCAAAGGCTTTTCAAAGATTGCACACCCATTGTGCAAATTGCTGGAGAAAGAATGTAAATTTTATTTTGATGAATCCTGTCTTAAAGCATTCGGTGAGCTAAAAGAGAAGTTAGTGTCTACGCCTATCATTATTTCTCCGGATTGGAACAGTCCATTTGAGGTAATGTGCGATGCTAGTGGGGTGGCTCTTGGTGTAGTATTGGGACAGAGAAGAAACAAAATCCTTCACCCAATTTACTATGCTAGTAAAGCCCTAAATGAAGCCCAGAAGAACTACACAGTGACTGAGCAAGAACTCCTCGCAGTATTCTTTGCTTTTGAGAAATTTCGCTCCTATTTGCTAGGTACTAGAGTTATAGTGCGTACTGACCATTCAGCATTGAGATATTTGATGGCAAAAAAGGATGCGAAACCAAGGCTGATTCGTTGGGTATTACTGCTACAAGAATTTGACTTTGAAGTGCTGGATAGAAAAGGGACTGAAAATCAAGTTGCTGATCATTTGTCTCGTCTAGAGGATGAAGCTATGAGAGAGTTAGGGGATAAGACTGACATTGATGATACTTTCCCCGATGAACATGTATTGGCTGCTTCACAAGACTTGATTCCATGGTTCGCAGATTTTGCGAACTATCTGGCTAGTGATATTGTTCCATCAGACTTGTCCTTTCATCAAAGGAAAAAGTTCATGTACGATGTGAAGAAGTTCTTTTGGGATGAACCATACTTGTATAGGAGTTGTGCCGACGGGCTTATTCGACATTGTGTGCCAGAATGTGAAATGTTGAGTGTATTGGAGGCATGCCATTCTTCACCTGTTGGTGGACATCACAGTGGTATCCGAACCGCTCACAAGATATTGAAATGTGGTTACTATTGGCCAACTCTTCATCAAGATGCTCATGGGTTTGCTAAATCATGTGACAAATGTCAACGAGATGGTGGTATTTCAAGAAAGCAAGAGCTCCCTCTAAACCCCATTCTTGTGATTGAGTTATTTGATGTGTGGGGTATTGACTTTATGGGCTCTTTTGTGAGTTCTCATGGGATGAAGTACATTCTTGTAGCAGTTGATTATGTATCTAAATGGGTCGAAGCCATAGCCCTCGCAAACAATGAAGGGAAGAGTGTCACTGCATTCTTGAAAAAGAATATATTCTCCCATTTTGGCACTCCAAGGGCCATTATTAGTGATGGGGGCTCCCACTTCTGCAACAGATTGTTCAAGGGGTTATTGGAGAAATACGGTGTTCGCCATAATGTGGCCACTCGTTACCACCCCCAAACTAGTGGGCTAGTTGAGGTATCGAATCGGGAGATCAAACAGATATTGTCCAAAACAGTGAATGCTAGTAGAACAGATTGGTCAAGGAGGCTTGATGATGCTCTTTGGGCCTACCGGACAGCTTATAAGACTCCCATAGGTATGTCTCCATACCAACTTGTATATAGGAAAGCTTGTCATCTTCCGGTTGAGTTAGAGCATAAAGCCATGTGGGCTATGAAGAAGTTAAAATTGGATAAGAGCGAAACTGCAGAGCAACGGTTAAATGGGTTGAAAGAACTTGATGAATTTTGCTTGAAAGCCTATGAAAGCTCAGCCCTATATAAAGAAAAGATGAAGAAGTATCATGACAACAAAATTGAAAACGAGAGTTTATGGTCGGGGATTTAGTGCTTCTATTCAATTCCAGATTGCGCTTGTTTCCAGGCAAACTCAAGTCCAAATGGACTGGTCCTTACACGGTTACCCAACTATTCCCTCATGGAGCAGTTGAGTTGGAAATGAAGGAGGGTGTGCGGTT
The DNA here is from genome assembly GCF_036512215.1 of Solanum lycopersicum. NCBI lineage: Eukaryota > Viridiplantae > Streptophyta > Magnoliopsida > Solanales > Solanaceae > Solanum > Solanum lycopersicum. The sequence goes on along the minus strand of NC_090802.1, from coordinate 32,568,398 downwards.
CAAGGTGAATGGACAGCGCATAAAAATCTATCTCGGGCATGCTGAATCGGCGAATAAAGTGATCGAGGCATACCATCTTGATGAAGTCTGAGTAATCAAGTGGCCCCAGTCGTACCGCGACATTAAATCAGGCGCTTGTTGGGAGGAAACCCAATACTTATCGTCTTTTTAATAATGGTAGCATTTTTTTTCTATAAATAGGTTTTAAATTTGCAGGCACATCACCAGGAAATTCTGCAGAAAACTACTCCGCAGTAGCCACTGACAGATACAACAACGGACTGTTGCGAATGCAACGGACCGTCGTATGCATCCGTCACACCAGGTATGTATTTCTATCATTTTTGAAATTAGGGCACACACGACGGAACCTACGACGGGGCGTCGCAAGTGCGACGGACCGTCGTCGGGGAACCGTCGCGCGATTAATGAAATCTACCCGACCCGACCCGGCTGGACCCTTTTCAAAATCTGACCGTTTATACTTCCCCCCTATATTCCACCCCATTACTTCCTTATTCCCCACATCTCCCCTCTCTTTTCAACTTCCACACTTCCCCACTGATCATTGCTCCCAAAAACCACCTATGCCTTATCATTATCATCTACTTGTCGGTGCTGCTACTGTCGGTGTCTACCTTGCCAGAACCAATCTCCGTTTGTCTTCTTCTCCATTTCCAAGGTATGTGTCTCTACATTTATACTTATTTATCTTGCATTTTGGTTTTGTAGTTAGTATTAGCTTAGTTCTTAGTCGTATACTGTTTCCTTTATATGCTTATGTCGAAACCTAGGTTCAAAATGTTCGTATGTGCCATGTTGATAACCCTAGGCATAGGTGATTTTGCTTTGGTAGTTTCTTAGGTCGTTGGGATAGACACATATAGGTCCACAACACTACACAACCATGTGGGTTCATCGGGGATGCGTAGGGTACCCCCAGTTCTAACACTGCTACTCAGAACTAGACCCCGATGACGGCCCGTCGCACACACGCCGGACCGTCGTAGGGTCCGTTCACAAGCCCTAGCACCCCTGCCCAACGACGCCTGTGACGGACCATTGTCTTCACGACGGTCCGTCCTGCACGACTGTCATGGTTGTCAGAGACCCTGTTTCTCAGGGTCTCTCAAAATTTTCTAAGTGTCCTACGACGGTCCGTCCTGCTTGACCGTCATGATGGTCAGAGACCCCTCTGATAAGGGTCTCCCAACATTTTCTAAGTGTCCTACGATGGACCGTCGTCCCAGTGACGGTCCGTACTGCTTGACCATCATGATGTTCAGAGACCCCTCTTTCAGGGTTCTTTCTATATACATTGACTAAGTACAACACGACGGACCTCATGACGGTCCATCGTATCCACGACGAGCCGTCATCCAGCCCGTTGTGTGATATAGTTTCACTATCACTAACACACTATTTTAAATGTTTTATGTTGTATGGGCTTGCTTGTCTTGTTTGACATTACTCGTACTAATACTGATCCTTTTTAGGTACTATCTACTATGGCACCCAAGCAAGACGAGCCTACGCACACGGGCGATCCAAGTCTGTTGCCCCGTCTACACGCTTGATCATTGGGTCTGATGATGAGCGGGACCCTGAATATGTGCCCCCAGGCACTTCCTCACCTTCCCGTGCTGCACGTGCCCCAGAGCCACACCCAAGACGGTGGCGTCCGGCGTAGTCACTGCCTCCCAGTCTGATGAGGAGCGCACACTAACCGGCACACCCTCTGGGTCAGCCACAAACGAGGAAGGAGCGTCTGGCTCCTTAGGAGTATCCTGGTCCGAGGAAGCTTCAGGATCTGCTGAGGTTCCCGCACCCGCCACTGCTGCAGCGTCGGCCTCGTCTGATGAGGCTGACAGTTCAGACTCCACATCCGGTGCACCAGCCCAGGTCCCCACCCCAGCCTCTGACCAGCCAAACCGGTGGTGCGTCGAAGGCCAGTTTCAAGTTTACTCCGACGCAAAATTGCTTACTGATAAAGGGGTAATGACTCGGACACTCACCTTAGAGCGGCGGGTACTTACAGGGAGTCTCCCATCGATGCCGGAGATCCACAACATATTCACTAGGCATCGCTTAGAGTGGACAGCCCGTCCGTTGGGACGATACAGCGAGGAAGTGGTCCGAGAGTTCTACGTATCCTACGTAGCGACTCTCCGATCACAGATCGATAGGCGGGATGCTCCCGCTAAACAGGCCCCACTGGAGCAGGTTCGAGTCCGGGGCGTGCAGGTTGACATTTCCCTGCCAGCCATCCGCCGGTTCCTATATGGCGAGAGTCCAGATGCTACGTGGACCCCCCATACTACCGAGTTTGACTACCACTGGCAGATCGTGAAGGATGGCCAGTTCTTGCGCGAGCAGGCACTGAGAGAGATCACCAAGAGGTGGATGGCCCTGCATCTATCAGTCGACGGAGAGGGTGCAGATTGGGTCACTAAGCCGAAGGGAGCCATCAAGAAGGCCAACCTCACGTTCGTCGCGAAGTTCTTGTGGCTGCTCGTCCGTCACTGCCTTTCCCCCACAGCTGCTGATAACATCGTCACTTGGGATCGAGCAGTGTTGATAGTGGCGATGATAGCCGGATTCGAGGTCGACTTCACATGGCTTCTTCAGGCAGTCATGCACGGGAGGGCATTCAAGGTCACTACTATCTACCCCTTCCCGTGTATGATTTTTGCTCTTTGCAGGACCGCAGGTGTGCCCATATGGCACATAGATCAGTTGAAAACCCCATAGGGCACCGTTGACGTCGGCCTCATCAGAGACGAGGCCAATGAGTTGGCCCCACGTCGAGGGACCCGTCTAGAGCTGCCACCACTTGCTAATGATCTTGCGGACACGGTGGCCCAGGCCCGCACCGCTACATAGGCGTCCACTGACACTACCCGGTCGAGTCTATCTCGGGTAGTAGCCCAGCCCCGAGCTCATCGCGCACAGCTCCTCTACTGTTACCGGCCCCGCTTGCTAGGGTCCAAAAATTGAAGGCACAAATGGCCACCCTTCTGCATCATATCCAGCCGTTGATGCAGAAGGCTATTACTGAGTCTGAAGCGCGTATGGAGAGGAAGATGCAGCACAAGATTACTAAGGTTCACCAGCCCCTCGATGCATTTGAGTTGAGAGTGTTAGCCCGTCCAGCCCCTCCGGTAGATGTGTCGACTCTCCAGGCTGCAGTCGACAGTCTTCGTGCAGACATCGACACGATCCTAGAGGCGAGAGTGCCGGAGCCTGTCGAGCCTGTTGAGTACACTGTATTGGCGACCCTGTTTGCTACGTCAGAACTTCCCCCACCTTCCCCTCGAGAGAGTGCCAAGAGGCGGAGGGGTCGATCAAAGGATGAGGCGCGAGCAAGGAAGAAGGAGCGCCGAGAGATGGAGGCCGCGAGGAGAGCCTCACTTGCTGAGGCAGAGGCACACCACATCAGAGCATCGCAGATAGCGGCTGGGGCGTCTAGCTCCCGCACTGTAGAGACAGCAGGAGGCACTACTAAGGGTGTGGTTGTTGCTGAGGACATTACTGAGGGTGTCCAGATTGCTGAGGACACCACTGAGGGTGTCCAGATTGCAGAGGATGTGGGTTCTGGGAAACCAGACCCACCAGCTTGTTGGTCGACGGCGCTATGCGCCACAGGTTTGCTTCACCTATCCCTCTAATCTTTAGATTCTTTTTTTATGCATTGGGGACAATTGCATGCTTTTTTGTTGGGGTGGGGTAAATGGAAAGTGAGTGTTAGGGTGAAGTCTGAGTAGCCCAATTCACTATCCTCTTTTGGGGTTTTCTTGTCTGCGTTCTTTTCCCCCCAAAAGACTGATTACTTTTTCTATTGAACTGGCACGTTATATATTTTGTACATAGTTTAACTCTGAAGCATGATGGCTAAAATGATATCCCAATAAAACTGGAAAATGTTGCATGACTAGGCGTAGTAACTGATAATTGTGTGGCTCTAAGCATGAAATAGAGTTACACCATTACATTACCCTAAATCTTCAAGTCAAACTAGGTGTCTGATAATCTGGTATAGTGATGAGATGTCAAGTGAGTGTGAGGAAAGTTGAATAGTCCACTATTAGTACTAAGCTAGAACTTGTCTGGTTAGTCCTGCTAAAAGTAAGTTGTAACAGACAATTAGGAAAGGATCATCAGCCCTTATTCAGTATAGCACATTTCTAGCCGAAATAAAAGAAACCAAATGAAAGTTATCCTTCTTTGATCCAAATAATTTGAGCTTAAAATTAGACCTTTCTTTTTCATCCCAACTGATCTTTTCTCGGAACAATATGTTGGCCCTGGTCCCTCCTTGGACATGTGCACCTCAGCTTATGCCAAAAGCATAAGTTGAGGGTGGATAATGAATACACAACCTTTGTTATGTCCCTGACCCGACTTTGGGTATTGTGTACCTTGACTCATGGCAAAGCCATGAGTTGAGGGTGGCTGTTTTGAGGAATGCTCTGGAAAGTGGGGTTCAAAAAAAAAGAGAAAGAACAAAAGTAAAGTGACTCAAGAACTCGTTTGAAAAAAAAGAGAAATATTCAAGAATTACAAACAAGAAAAGAAAAGAGTTACTTACACAAATGAAGAAAGAAGGGAAACAGCAAGGTGAAAGAATAGGAGAAACTGGGCGAGATAAAGTGATAGAAAGTGGAAGGTTTAGCCGATATGTCAAGGAGGGCAAAAAAGTCACTAAAGTATACCTAAATATACCCTACCTGACTCTGAGCCTACGTTACAAACTAAAAAAAAATCCTATCGTGATCCTAAGGGTTGTATAGCGAACTTAAGGTAGTGAAAATAAGGGCAAGCTTATGGCAATAGGTATGAATGAGTTTGACTTTGTTCTGAGAGCGAGTGTTGAAATGTAATCCTTATACTCAAACTGAAATCATTGTGTGAAAAATGAGGATTTTTGTTCTAAAGTGAGGACACTAGTTGCTATACCGAAATTGTTAGCCCCTCGGTGAGAAATTGAAGAGAATAGGTGTTAGTGCGTGGTGAGTCTGTGTCATGTTCGAATCCCACAAAATTCAAGCCTAATAGTGATAGCATGCATAGATTTGATGAGATTAATCAGGATTGATAGCCAAATGATTGCAAAGGATAAAAACATGAATACTATTGTACAAAGATTGTGTAGTGAGTCATAGTGCGTCGCTTGAGGACAAACAACAAATTTAAGTTGAGGGTGTTGATATACCGTGGTTTCACGGTATAATTAATACTTTTTCCTTAAGTTTAGTGTGTCCGAAAGCCCTTTTTGTGCTAATTTTGATATAAGTTTCTCTTTGTTTTGCAGGAAATCTGTCCAAAGCTGAATGCGGAGATTTTGAGCGAAAAATGCAGAAGAGACCACCTACGGAGCTTATGACGGTCCGTCGTGCCTGTGACGGTCCGTAGGTGGCAGCGTAGAGAAGCTGCTGAAGGAAGATGGGGAAGTCTGACCAAGTGTGGGATTACGAAGCTTGTGACGGTCCGTCATGGCTATGACGGTCCGTCCTGCAGCTTCGTCGTGAAGATCAGAGAAGTGATCCCAGTACCCAGATTCCAAGAGTTGAAGTATTTTGAAACGAGACCCTCGACGGACCGTTGTGCCTATGACGATCCGTCACACTTGCCGTCGAGGGGAATGAAGAAAGCAGCAGAAGAATTGCACCAAGTATGGGACGACGGAGTCCACGACGGTCCGTCATGACCACGACGGTCCGTCGCGTGGTCCGTCGACCCAGCCGCGTTTTGGCAGATTTCCAGTAATTAGAATCCTTGTTTAATTAGGTTTTTATTTTTTTTATAAATAGTTCGAAAAACCTCGTTTTGAGGTTAGACTCTGTGAGATTAAACATCATATTGTTAGACTTTGTGTCTTGAGTGTTTGGTTGTTAGAGATTCTTATAAGTGATTTTTGGTGATTAATCAAGCAAATTTTCGGACTTTATTCTTTCTCATTGAAGTAAGTACATGAATTCTTGTTTAACATATTTGAATATTGTGTTTATGGCTATGAGGAACTAAACTCCATAACTAGGGTTGTGGGAACCATAGGCAAATAATGAGATAAACCCTAGATAAAATATCAATTCTAGAATCGTGTCTTGCATGTATTAATAATTCTTTCGCTTAGAAGTCTTTTTAACGGATGATCAACGTTAGAACTCGCCTTAATGCTACTTGCCGGACCAAGGAGGTAGATAATAGGAAATGAATTATTAACATAGATTTAGTGTATACTGTCTAATAGGCTAGTATTGATTGGTACGAGGTAATAATTTAGTCAAATATCGAATATGATGCTTAGTATGAGGTAAGGATAAGGGTTAGGAAAGCAACACACATAGCCGGACCAAGGTGCGGAGTGAGATTTTCTAGATGCCGGACCAAGGATTTAGAAATACATAACTTATCACTTTGCATGCAAGATACTAGGAAAGAATTGTTATAGTTAGAATTATCAAGTTATGAACCTGTGGGGAACACGTAAACCCTAGTTACTTTGATTACTTGATTAAAACTCAACATTAAAAGCTGTTAAGTGTCTCTTTCAAGTTCGTTAGTTATTTTTGCTCATTAGGAAATACAAACCCCCCTTTTATGCTTTTACTTTCTAAGGAAGTCATCAACCGAACAATAGTAATAACAAGTTGAAGTTAAGTCTAGACTATTTTCCTCTTGGGAACGATCCCAACCTCACTAGTTGGGTTATTTACTTGACGCGACCGCTTTACTTCTCATTTGAGAAGTAAGTTTGAGCGTATCAGCGATCCCCACACAAGGTCCTTCTATATTGAACTTAATGTTCTAGAGCTAAAGAAACAGTCATAATTACATTATGAAACCTTCTTTTTGAACATATGATAAAAGTCAACCATTCAAGTTTCACAAGCTCCAAAACACCAATCCAAACGAATAATTATTTGATCGAATCGTCATTCCTAGTAAGTCACAAGTGATGGTTATCGATTAGAAAAACTCTCAATTTATCTTTCATTCTTCAATTGAGTATGAGAGAAATCTAAATAAGATGAGAAAATTATAGCTTTGTGTTCAAGTATGAAGAGTTTATAAAGAGTATAGGTAAAATAGTTCATAGGAAGATAGTTAATAGTACAACTAACCTAACATCATACAAGTAAAAGTAACATGGGGTTTGAGTGTGTTTTTTGAATATTGGTAAGTATTTGGCGTTATGATTTGCTGAATCATGTTTCTCTTGTATAATTCACAATCCAAATCAACTACTATGACATGAAAAGGGTGAATCCTCAACAATTGTGTATGAAGTTAATAATTCTATTTCTATAATTTAGCCCAATTTAACTTGATACTCAAGAACATCTTCCAATATTAATCCTAATTTATATATAAAAAAAGAAATTTAATTAAATTATTCCTTCTCTATTTTGGGAGACAACACCATATTTGCTTTGTAATGTTCACTTTCATATAATATAGGGAAAATGTACAAGTACCCCCTCAACATATGCCCGAAATCTCAGAGACACACTTATACTACACTAAGGTCCTATTACCCCCCTTAAACTTATTTATAAGTAATTTTCTACCCTTTTTGGCCTACGTGACACTATCTTGAAAAAAAAAGTCAACCAGCATTGGGCCCACAAGATAGTGCCACGTAAGACGGAAAGGGGTAGAAAATTATTAATAAATTAAGTTCAGGGGGTAGTAGGACCTTAATATAGTATAATTGTGTCACTAGATTTCGGGCATAGGTTGAGGGGTACTTGTGCCTTATCCCTATAATATAGTTAATACTTCAACCTTCCATGATATACAATTCATATTGCTTCCTTAACAGCATAACATTTCCACAAATTCAAAGGAATTAACAAATCCATTTTAAAAAAATATTTGGAACCTTGCAAATCCAAATTACCTCCTCAAGAAGTATCATTTTGTGTGAAATGCAACAAAAACTCCAATAACAAAAAAGAAATACTTTTTCATTAACTCAACACTTGGATGGGATATTGAACCCTTAACCCGTTTGAGTCCCATATCTACAGTTCAGATTACTCCCTAATCTCAAAAACCCATGAAAGAACAAATAAGATGAGATTGTTACACTCATGAGAAATGCTTACTTTTTCTTTTGTAAGATAAATTAAAAGTATCATTATTCTTAGAAAACTAATGAGATAAAATTTCTCCCTGCAAAAAAATTAAGAATAATTATCGAATAGAGAAAACAGAGAGACATACTAGATGGCTTAAGCCCGTGCAAGCACAAGCTCAACGATGTGTTTTGGTAACCTAAAAAATATTTGTTCTTACCATTTGCAGAACACTAAAAAATTAGCATCATGTTATATATGAATACCCTCGCGACTACCTATTTTTTTTTCACTTTGGCCTGACTACCTACATTTTTTCCATGTACTGAAAAGGGCAAGCAGGCCACTATTAACTAATATTGTCCTTTGCAAAGCTTTAGTTTTATTTTCTTTATCCACAAGATTTGGATAAAGTTGCATTTAGGTCGCTAACCTAATAATAAAATGTGAAAGCCAACACCAAAATATTAAAGTGTTACATGTATGAAGCTCGTTGTATGCTTCACCAATCACAGCAACATAAATAGATAACTATACATAAAATATAAACCTCTGTAGTCAAATATGTATTGAGAATGCAGCATGTGAGATAATAAGTATGTGATCAATGTATGGATCTATAACAAATACCACTTCTTCTTCGTTGTCTGGGCATTTGGAACTGTTCGCAGTTGCGGATGAACTTCAGGCTTTCTATGAGTTTTAATTTCTGTGTCAATTGGCACCACAATAAACTCAAATTGGCCAGCAAAACAAACCATCCAACCTAATACAAAGAATAATAATTACTATGTAGAAGTTCTAAGCTTACTCCAACAACTATATCCAAAAGGAATTTTTGCCCCATAATATCTTAATTCATGAAGGACCAAAATCGATTTGCATATTGGTGTTGTTGTAACCATTCATTTTCTAAATGCATTCTTTTTTAGTCTATACTGATAGAACTGACTTGGCGCATTGGACATAAGAAATAGAGCATATCCACGAAACATGCAAGCATGAGAACAATCAACTAAAGTTCGTTCACTGTGCTTAAAGGACTGCAAATTGTCAACTGCCAAAAAAGAGGGGAAAAAAAAGGAAGCCACCACCATCCACCTCACTCTGCATTTACATGACCAATTGCTAATAATGGGAGGGAAGAAATGAAAATAAGAACTTTTATTATCATCTGATTACTCATCTTCATGAACAATATGTTATTATTCATAATTATTTGTACTAAAAGTCTACCATTGTCTTCTAGTACAATTTCTTAGATATGGAGTAGTTATTGATTTATTATTATCTCTAAATCAATTTCGAGAACTAAATTGTGTACGTAGTTGTGTTTGTATCCATAAGAAGATGTTGTTTGTAGCACATATCAAGCTTATAATTAGTAGTCATATTATGCTTTCATATACCGTTAAATGAAGTTGCTTTAATGGCTACGACCTACAATGACACCAATAGAAAAAAGAAATAAAATTACAAATCGGAGAAGGTTTCTTACCTTATAAATAATGATGAAATGGTTAGCTGATAATCCAATCACAAACTCAAATCATCATTTTACCACCTCAAAGAATTTTCATTTCCATTTCTGAAACAATGTTGTAGATATAGGACAATACATATTAATTGAGACAATTTATAGTCGTTGGTTGGTTCTTTGATAACTAAAACTGAATGTCAATATCAAAATAATAGTAAGTTGAATGCGGAAGCAGGATAAACCTAAAGGTTAGATTTTTGTCACACCAATTCAGACTTTTTACCATTTAAAAAAATATTTTGTCTACATGTCTTTCTCTTTCATATGAGAAACTCACTTTTCATGTAAACAAAGTATAATAACATAGTCAATGTAATCCACAAGTGAGTTCTGTGGAGCTTAAAATGTAACTACCACATATAGGTAGAAAGATTATTTTAGAGAGATCTTTCTGGAAAATTTTCCAGTTCATATAGGGGGACCATCTCAACATCATGATGTGAAGATGTTGTCCCCTTTGCAACATAAGTAATAATTGGTGATACCTAGAATAAATCAGTAGGATATGTACGACTTGAACTTAGACTTAGACTTGCACATGAAATGCAAGACTTGGACTCCTCCTTGTGTCAGCAGTTCATTTTATTTCGATTGCAATTGATTTGTTTCTTCTTTTTAATGGTTCTTTGGTTGTTTACATGCATTTTGGATTCTTCTCATATTTAAACTACATAAAGTTATCAACCCACATTTGAAGTTAAGAAAATCGACAAAAATAACATATGGAAATGAAAGCTTCAAAAAATAAAATTTAAAAAGAAACTTTAACAGGATTATAGAGAGACAACAAAGAATTACCTCAAAATTGAACCAGTACTGGGAGAATATTGAAGATGAAAAAGTTGTACTTGGAGAAGCTCGAAGATGAAAGGTTACGGAGATAATATATATATATGAACAATCAAAAGCAAAGATTGATTATCCAAAATTTACAATTAAATTTCGGAATGAAGAGCAAAAAATACCCTCAAATAGGGAAGGGAAAATTGAAGACGAGTAGAAAATAACAACTGAGAAATACCTGAAAATTGCAAGAATACTTTGAGAAGAACAAATATGAAGCCTGAAATTCTATTGCCTAGGCAAAGGATGAACAAAGATAAAAAAATAGTGCTTGAAAGCCACCTTTAAGGCTGTAACAATTGAACATCAAAGAAAATAGAGGGGAAAAGGTAAACCTAATAAATCAAATTAAAAAATCGAAGATCAAAACAGATAGATGACGAAGATAATAACCTTGAAATTGTATTTTGGATAAGACTGAGAATGAAGAGTCGTGTAGTAAAAATAGTCCATCTCCTAATTCGATTGATGAGAGTTGGGTCGGTGATACGTAGCAATGACTAGACAATTACGTGGAAGATGATGAGTTAGGGGAGCGAATTGAAATGCTAAAAATACCCTCAACCAATGAAAAGAACACCTCAAGCAGACATGTTGATACCTTCAACTTTTACTCACACTTCTAAAATAGTAGAATTTTGAATTTTGCTTAAGAATGCATAGTTTTTATTTGCTTATTATTACATTTGTTGAGCTATGTTTTGTTTTCCTAAATGGTGATGACTTTTTGAAAATATATTTGATAATATTATAAGAATATTAAAAAAAATTGACCAAATATTAAAGTTTAATTTATAATTATAAGAATTTGAATAATAATTTAGCCATATTTTAATTTTATTTTAAAAGCAAAACAAGAGCAAATTCACTAGTATGACATAATTGCTAAATCAATTAGCTTTAATTGATTGTAGAATTATTTTTCTAAATGAAGTTTAAAAATGATATATTTAGGATGATTAAACTGCAGGGACGTGCATCAATCAGTTTGGTTCAATCTTATGTATTATCGGTTTTCAATTTTTAAATACACCAAATCAATAACCAAACAATCAAGATATTCTTTTATTGATTTTTGGTTTTTGATCATTTAGTCTTTGATTTAACTAATTAAAATGTTTATAAAATAAATATATGACTTCTCTAACAAATTTAACGCGACAAGAAAATAATATTATTTTATAAATGTTCATAAAACAGAAACAATGATAACTTATCTGAAAAGAACTATACAAATGTAACACAAAGAGAAATTAAGAGAAACATAATTATTACTTTAAATTTGACGTGTTATATAATGTGAAATGTGAATTGAAGACTAAAAAATAAAAATAATAATTAGTAACATATTGACATTAATATTTAATATTTATGGATAAAGTAGAGATAGTATACTTCCATCTTGATGGATTATCGTTTACCAGCTAATTTAATACTATTAAAAACAAAACTAAAGCGATAATCCAATTAAAACAATTACTAAATATTATATTCTTCCAAATCAAACAAATAAAATATATATAAATCAGAGAAATAATAATTAAAATATTAACATTTTAAATAAATATTAAAAGTGTTGATATTTTAAAATTTTTCTATTAAAATAAGGGATAAAACAACACTTTTTTTTCGATTCAATTTATAATAGGTTTAATTTTTTCAATTCGATTTATGATAGGTTTAATTTTTACAATAAATATGTATGATTGCAAAGTGGTATGACAAGCCCTAAAAGTAGGAGGTGAACCCATACGTTAAACCAAAGGAAAGAGCACAACATTTTCATATGAAATTGAATTTGTTTGTTTGTTTGTTGTTTTACATGAATCTCCGGCAATGAATAGGGCGGCGTTAATCAGCTCTCAGGTTAACCCTATTCACATAAGGGCCTCTCTTTTTCATTCTTCCCCAATCTTGGAACGCAGAAGACGCACACATTGGGATTCTGTAAGTCTCTCTCTCCTCTCTCTCTCTTCTATGTGCAACACAAGCCAATTGTCATTTCAATTCTATATTTTCATCAAGTTTGCTCCTTTTTCTTGTTGTGCAGGGAAAAAGTGCCAATAAAGGCTCATCAAGGGTAAATACGCTATGTTACTTCAATTAGATTTTTTATTTGCTCTAAATTTTACGTTTTCCTTCAGATTATGACTAGTGGAATTAAATTTAATATTGCAAAATAGCTATCTCCCTTTGGTTTGGTTAGGTTAGGTTAATAACATTACCTTATTGTTTTAAGTTTTATTTCTTCTTGACATGGAATCCCCAGAGTTTAACATGATAAACTAGCAAAAGCTTGTGCATTTTTAAACAAATTAGTAAAAACTTAGAAGTTTCCTGTAAATGAAATGTTAAACAGAAAAAGAAATCCAGAATGTTTACTTTCCGTCTTAACTTGTCATGCATCACACAATTCTTGAGTATTTTAACATTCTGTGGTTGGCATGGCTGGTTACTTGAGCATTTTGTGTATCTGAATTTCGGAGCCATAGCTCATTCATGTTTAACCTAGGAACGGTTGAACTACTAGTAATATACAATAAATTACTTGATTTGTCTTTTCTTCTCATTGCACAATAACAACATACTCCGTGTAATCTTGCAAGTGTGGTTTGGGGAGGGTAGTGTGTACACAACCTTACGCCAACCTTGCGAGTATAGAGAGGTTGTTTCCCATATAGCTTCAACTCAACTAGCGCATATCAAAAACCAAGAGTTGAGCAAATACAATACTGAAGAAGTCATATTGAAAAACAATGGAGAAGAGAACAATAACAACAACAAATAATAAGATAAATAGCACAAAGGAAACAAGTAATACTAAAATCAAAGAATAAGTAAATAGGAGAGTAATAATAACAATACTGATAAGGAGTCTAGACAATGCTTGACTACCTACTAGCTTTCTAGCTTTCTGCCTGTGAGGAATTTTGGAGAAGAATATTACTGAATTGTTTTATGTATACTCTACATTATTACACGAAGAACTTATTTTGTAAACACTACAATACAATCATTTACCAAATAGGATACAATATACTATTCATATTTCTACTATAAGTAGGATTGTGTATACCTATTTCTATTCTAACACTACCTCAATACACGACCTCCAAATCTTTCTATTCAGGGTCATGCCTCGATGAGTTGCAAGTTTGTTTTGCCTTGTCTAATCACATCTCCCCAAAATTTCTTCAACTACCTCTACCTCTCTTCATATCCACCAAACTCAACCTTTCACACCTTCTGTTGGGGCATCTATGCATCACTTCACATGTCCAAACCATCTCAGTCTTGCTTCCCTCATCTTGTTGCCACGGAGGCAACTCCTACCTTATCTCGGATTAGTGTTGTCAAAAGCACTGAAGCGCCTACTATAAGTGAAAAGAAAGGCGAAGTGACAAATCATTTTGCCCAATGTCAAAATGCAAGTAAAGGTCTTCTTAGCAGTGTTCTGTCTACATGATGTTTTGCTACTAAGTAGCTTTCGCAATCATCCTAGTACACCAAGCCTAAAAATTAGCTACATGACATAAAACTTTCTTTTGTACTAGACTAAAGAGGATGGCAATAATACTCTTCCCTGCTGCTTTGGTTGACTCTTGGCTTTAGGAAACATAGTGTTTAGGGTGGGGTTTACCTAAGTCCAGTGTTTTGGACGGCGAGAGGCGACAAGGGCCTGCCTTGCCACGCCTCGCCGCTCGCCTTTTTGAATCAAAAGGCGCCAATTAATACCAAAAATCAAAAACATTTAATTGCACATATAATATTCAAAATTTCAATAGCAATTACATACATTACAAATACTATATTAATTTCTATAGAAGAATTAATTTTTTTCAAAAAAATAATGGACAACAGTCACAACACAGTGAAAGCAGAAAGCATTTTACAGTAATCCGGGACAAAACAGAGAGTAAAGAAAACAGAGGAAAAAAAGAGTAGTGAGTGAAAGAGAAAGAGACGAATGGAGCAGCAACCTGAGGGAAAGAGACGAATGGAGCAACAACTTGAGGAAAGAGATGAAGAAGAGAGCAGCGACTGAGGAAGAGAAGAAGAGAGCAGCGACTGAGGAAGAGAAGAAGCAGCAGCGACTCGAGGAAGAGAAGAGCAGCAGCGACTTGAGGAAGAGAAGAAGAGGAGTACACGAAAGTCTGATGAAAGATTGAAAATAGAAAAAAAAACTAATATTATTAAGTTGAAACTTTTTTTTTAAAAAAATCAAAATGGCGACGCCATTTATGTCGCCATTGGGTCGCCTCGGGTCGCCTATTTGAGGTCGCCTCGCCTTAGTGGATAAAGGCTACACAGCCTTGCCTCGCCTCGCCATTCGCTAAAGGCGCTATGGCGAGCGCCTTTCACAACACTGCCCAAGTCTAATAAATTAGTTTCAGGGTGGGGTTTACCAAAGTCAAATAAATCTGTAGGCTGTTGTCTTAATGGGAATATAGGCTTTGAGTTGATTGGAATTCATAGATTGAAAATGATAGTGTGTTTCTGGATGTAAGACACATATCTGTCATGTTACTCACTGTCAAAAAATTTATGCTCATCTTGTGATTAAACTGTTGCATGGGCTCATTCTGTGGGAATCGCGGATTTTCAGCATATATGATGCAGTTTTTCTGGGTGTTTAGAAGCCAGAAAGATTTTTTTGGTTCTGAATGATGTTTGCTAATTTTCTGTTAGGGATGTTCATGGTCGGATTTGAGTTAGTTTTTGGTTAAAACCAAAATCAAACCAATTTAGTCGGTTTTTTAATTATTAAAACCATAAACCAAATATAATTCATATTCATTGGTTTGGTTAGGGGGTGTAAGAAACACAATGATATTTCACTCTTTCATTTTTCTCCTACAATTAAAAAAGAATTTTTCATCCCTTTCCACCTATAATCTGTTATTAACGTTTTATTGTGGTAGCTATAATTTTATTGGATTATGGAGAAAATATCTTTAGATCTATTAGCTTTAATCAAGTGAATAAAGTTGATAAGAAATATTAGAGATATAGAAGCAAATCTCATTGTTGTTTCTTTGAATAGATGAGTTTGGATTCACGACTTTGTTAAGGAATTAGCTTAAGGTGTAAAGTTCATTAGCCTATTAGATATAAATAATTTTTTCATGAAAATTATGCAAAGTATTTAAAGTTATTTATAAAAATCAATATACTGTACTCCCTTTGTTTCAATTTGTTTGTAACAAGATTTTTAAATTTTGTAGTCTCAAACTAAAGATATTTAGGATGTACCAGAATTTCAATCTTTGATTTCTTAAACATGTCCGTGGAAAATTGAAATTAAGGGGATGCCTTTGGGAGCCAAAAGCAAATCCATAGGCATCTCGAATGGGGTGATTGAAAAATGTGAAAAAAGTTGGTGAATCGGAAGAGCCATTATCTTTCTTTAGGTAGAAAATTAACACTCATCAATAGTGTTTTGGACTCTATGTCTACCTTATGATGTCTCTTTTCCCTATTCTTGATGGTGTCGTTGATAGAGTAGATGCTTTGAGAAGAAATTTCATGTGGGAAGGAAATAGTGAATCCAGGAAATTCCACTTGCCAAGAGGGATACTCTTATTAAGAGTAGACATGCAGGGTATGGGGGTAAGAACTTTAAAAATCTAGAACCAATGTCTTGTGATGAAGTGGCTGTGGAGATTTGCCACCACTGAGCAAGCACTGTGGGAAGGAGTAATACAGGCCAATTGTGAAATGGAGGTTCACTGGATAACTAAAATGGTCACTAGCACTTGTGGATCAAGCCTTTGGAGAGCCATCAGAAACCTTTTGGCCAAAGTTCAGAGGAAATTGTAGTATTATATTGGGTAATAGTCGGAAGACCTCTTTTGGGAAGATATAATAAGGATCTTTAAAACTTTGTTCCTGAATATTTTCACTCTAAGCCAGCAGCAGAGGGCCACTGTGGCAGAGATATGGTCAAACCAAGGGTGGAATTTGAGTTTTAGGAGATCCACATGTTGGTGGAGTTTTATGTCTTGTGGTAGTTCAAAGGAACTACTGATGCACATAATAGTTTGGGATGGCAGGATCACAATCAAGATGAACTGCATAGTTTTGTATTTTTTTTGGGTGTAAATAGGAGTGCATAGAATATTTAGAATCAGTTACAGATGTTTTAGGTTCCTTGTAAATTTTGCTTTAGGACTGAAGATCTTCCTTCTACTCGTATTATGGCAGGTTCTGATATTTCGGAATAGAAAATAGCAACCTTCTTTAAAAAAAGTTCAAATTAAAGAGGTGTCATAAAATGAAAGGGACATCCTTTATGAAACGGACTAAAAAGGAAAGTAAGGCAAACAAAGTGGAGGGAGTACATATATAATTATAAAAATTGTGTATATAATTTATTGGTTGGTCTGATTTTTTCTTTGCTTTGTTTTTTAACAAAAACCAAACTAAATATCATCGGTTTGTTGAAACATAAATTTAAACAAAGCCAAAGCTAAATAAGAATGAGTTTATTTAATCATTTTGGTTTGATTTTCGGTTTGGATCGGCTTAGGGTTTTTAACCAAACCGTGAACACCCCTAGTTTTAATCTATAGATTTATGAGGTCAGACTGAATCTTCCCATAATTGCAGTGTGGTTAAATTTATATATTGCTATATGGGAGTGTTAGCAAAAGTTATTGGTTCTGATACAATAAAAATACTCCTGGGTCCCAAACTAGTTTGCTGTGTTGCACGAATTTTCTATATCCATTCCGTTTCATCTGGATCAGTTTCATCCCAATACTCAATAATTTGTCTTCTAAAACAAGTTTTTTACAAATTCTTTTTCAATTTTTTTTTGTCTTCTAAGACAAGTACAAGTAGTGCTTCTGATAAGCATACAAAATCCTACTCGGCCAGCATTCTATTTTAGTTACAGGTATATGCTTCATTTTATGATGTTTTAGGTAAATTTTTATATTGATTGCCATCTATTGTTGCAGAAATCATTCTTCTCCAGAAGATATAGGAAGCTTAACTCAAGGAAGGCACTGTTTGAGAGTGTGAATGGATTTGCTGAACAGTTTTTCCAGGTCATTCATGAGCCAAAATAGATTATTTATTGCTGAATTCGCTGTCCTTTAAAATGCTTCTATTGATATAAATAACATTTTTCTTTTCTGTCTCAAAAAAAAATGTTATTTTTTCTTTCTAATTTTTCTAATTTATAGAATGGTCAGTGGAACTTTGTATATGCTAAAATATTTTCTTGCGTGTGCTTTGTGAGTGTCTATGGAAGGTCTATTTGGAGGGGAAAAAGGAAAGCTTAAGCCAGATATAGAATAGATACGGAGTTCGACAGTTTCATATGGTTCTCCACAATGAAGCTGGTATAAGTATGACAATGGATTGGGCTGGACTTATGGGAATTTGGCTCTTAGCATAGGCCAGATCATGTTAACCCTTGGGTTACTTTTCAAATGATCTGTATGAAATGCTTCTCGCTTTTTGTTCCCGCCTGCCGAGGACCAATGTTTCAAAATAGAAAACATTACCATCTCATCCTCTTGACTTATTTTGCATGACTAGATGTTTGGTAGAGGCATTGAGGCTTGTTTAGTAGTTGTGAAGACTGTTGTGCTGCACCATGGGTAATGGGTATATCATTAATGAATAAAGCCGAGAAACATGTAAAGTGCAAGACGACTAATGAGGGTTCATTCTGGATTTGCTTGATATGGAATTGAAAAATGTTATTGTTGCCTTATTTCCATTCATTGTTATTGCTAAACATTATTGCTAACATGTGAAGTGCAAGACGACTTTCGAGGGTCAATTCTGCGATTTGCTTGATATGGAATTGAAAAATGTTATTGTTGACTTATTTCCATTCATTGTTATTGCTAACATTGAATAAATTTTAGTACTTTTGCAATGGAGGTTCCTCTTTTCCAGTTACACTTTCTTCTCGTGTTACTAACAACATTTTTTTGTTTTTGAGAATGATAACTTTTTTTCTATTTATCCACAGATATACTACATCAAAGTAGCCCCCCTCCAAAAGTATTGCAAACTAGACTGACTCCATCTGTGCTTATTGTCACAAATAGTCTATAACATCAAAAATTTCTTCTCCCTGTACTAAAACTTTATGTTTACACCAAAAATAATAAAGAGCTATACAATTCATCTTGAAATTCTGCAATTTGTTCTTCTTGCCCTCAAAACATCTTTGATTCTTTTCTTTCCACACTGTCCACCATATACAAGCTGGGACAATCCTTATCTCTCCTCCTTAATTGTAGTATTGCCTATATTGATCCAACAATTTAGGAGTTGTGCTATGTTTCTTGGTTTCACCCAAGTGATCTTCCTAACGCTGCTGAATATTCTCCATCATGTCTGTCCATTTGCTATGCAAAAAGAGATGGTTGACTGTCTCTGCCTGTTCCTCACACCAATAGCATCTTGAGCATAATTGGAACTTCCTCTTCTTTATATTTTGTTGTGTCAGCACTGCTTCCTTTGCTAGTAACCATGTGAAACAGTTTACCTTGAATGGGATTTTAGGTTTCCATATCATCTGCCATGGCCAGAGATCCATCCTGTCATTTGAATTTGAATGATTGAGATTGTAAGCTGACTTGCCACTGAAAACCCCCTTTGCTGCCGATCTTCCACACAACTTTGTCTTTTTTCCTAGTCAGATTACTAAATTGTGCCATTGTATCATGGAAGGCCACTATGTTCCCCATCTTCCAATCATTTAGATTCCTCCTAAGACGTAAGTTCCACCCCTGTCCTGTCCACATGTCAGCCACAGTTGCATTTTGTTGAAAGCTCAGTGTATATAAGTCTGGGAATAATTGTTTCAGGGTTCTTTGGGCTACACCTTCATTCCATTACTAACAACATATTCCCTTTCCTAGAAAGAGAGTTTTGAGTGTCAAAGCTTGGAAATTTTTGGCCTTATCAAGTAGCTGCTTACATTGCATTCAGTTTTCGAAGCCTGAAATCACTAGACTATGACTTTGTAAGGGATGTTTTACTAAAGAATTATGTTGACACAATTTCTTAATTTAAAGCCAAAAGGATCAAAATGCCACTCTACTTTCATCTATTAGCTAAGTTTGTCCCTAGTTACACTTTCTTCTGATAGGGGAGATAGTAGATTTAGTAGATTTTTTAGGGAACTTTTAAAGAATACCCATCTGATGTGGGATGGAAGTTTCCAATTCATCATTTTTTGGATGATGAATTTTTTGGTGTGAATATTAAGTTACCCTTTTTTAAAAAAAAGTTTGTCCCTAATTATACTATAGGGCCAAATATATCCCTGCCAATACCAGAGTATGCAAAAATGCCCCTATTTTGGATGGAATCCCCAAATCAAACAAACATACCCGATTTCCCCTAATTAACCCACTACCCTTTTTAACCCAACCCACTAAACTAGATAACCCATATCGAATCAAGAAATATACCCGGTGTTCCTCGCATTCATTCCCCTCTGAAAGAACTAAAATAAATTGTATATATAATGCTGCAGTCTAAATCAGTTTATGGTCGAAACCTTAATTGTTTATAGTCACACTTTTTGCTTCCATATAGAGCATTGGGGATGTAGCAAAAAGCTGGAAGAGATAAATGTTGCATCCCTAATACGGAAGTTCAATTTTGATACTTTTTACTGCTCAAGTCTTTCTTCTCCGGAAATCTATCCTCCCTCTCATTGATAAAAATCTTTCTGTGCTATATTAGGGGTTTGTGATGGAGGTCTTGGCAATGCACAAGAACAAAGATTACTAATTCCACCTTGGGTATTGTGGGATACCGAAATTTCATTGCCCGAACTTCCTATATTGATGTGCTTTTAGCCTGAATTATGCAGTGCAGCCAGTCTTAATTACATTCCTGTATGTGGAACTCATAATCAACGAAATCCACTATAACCTTACCCTCTGTTGTTTTCCAAAAAAAAAGAACAATGGTGTTTGAGATGTGATTCTTCATCTTCTTTGAGGTCCATCACTAGCTTATGGGCTCCTGTGTGTTATTTTTCATCTTCACTCCCTTTTCAGTTTTTCGGAAGAAAAATTTTAGAGATTAATATAATTGGGGTATAATTTGATATAGGTTATTTAGTGTAGTGGTCGAGTCGGATTAAAAAAGAGGAGTGGATTATTTGGGGGGAAATTGGGTATTTTTGCTTGATTTTGGGGATTCCATCCAAAATAGGGGTATTTTTGTTTGATTTTGGGGACTCCATCCAAATAGGGACATTTTTGTATGTTTTGGTAACAACGGGCATATTTGGCCTACAGTATAACTAGGGACAGTTTAGCTGATAGACAGAAGTAGAGGCCATATTTTTAACCACTTTCCCTAATTTCAATTCTGGACTTTGTAGCCTACAGAGTAGTCCAATCCTATATAATTCTTAGCTTTAAAGAAACTAGTCCTTTATAACATTGTTTTTCAGCATTTCAGAGCTGGCAGCATGACCGTGACGAATATGACCCATCTTCAAGCCGAGACAGTTCATGGTTTAGACGAGATTTCAGGGCCAGTGGACACAAAGGGGGAAGATCAAAGAACACGGGACAGCATCAACACAGTAAGTGCACCTTTTGTAATGTAATGCTGTATATAGTTTCTAGAGAACTTCACCTTTGTTGGAGTTTTATCTTATAAAATACAACCAATTTTAGCTCCAAACTGTCATGTAAAGAGCATAATTTTCTTTCTTTGCATATGTCGTTTGACAAACCAGGCCATTTACCCATCAGCCTGTGCCTTTTGAGAATTGAGCAATAGCTGATTTTCATCAACTCATTTTCAGGGGTGTTCCAATTCTTGGAGGAGGAGGATATCGAGATAGAGACCTTTTTCGGTTCTACATTTGGTGGAAACAGATACTATCATTGGTCATTTATTAATGAAGAACCACAATGGAGGAACTCATCAAACTACTCTAACAGCCGTCAGTGGAGTTGGCGGAATCAGTACTCGGACTATGATGAGTCAACAGACTCTGAGAATTCAGAGTCAGATTTGAGTTCAGAGCGTCTGACTCTTGGATTGAATGCATTTGGCCCTTTGAATCTGGAAGATATTAAGAATGCGTGGGTGTTTAATGAATTTCCAGCTAGAAAAAATTACTTTGTGATGTGCTTTTATATCCTTATTGGCGAAGTAATGTCTATGTCACTGATTGCACATGCTTTACATTTGCAGATATCGTGTGTGTGCACTGAAATGGCATCCTGATCGCCACCAAGGCTCATCTAAGGTATATCTATATCATTACTATTACAGTTTTCACTTTTCCCTTTTCCACCTGCATCCATTATACTCCACTCAGCTTTTCTTAAGGCGCATACAGCATGTGTTTTTCCTTTTTCATACACAAAATATGTTCAATCCTATGCTTAGCTCCATGAGTTCACACCTATGATCTATATGTTCCTTTAGCATTGAGGAACTGGCTTGGAAGAATCTGTCTTGTGTGTCTTGGTCTGTTATCATGCTTCATTCATTAGGTCTTAGGATTAGCTGTTTTCATCTGACTTATTAGCTGAGCTCCTAGTGCTGGTTAATATATTTTCCCTTGGATTATACTGACACTTGCATACACTATCAAGTCCATGCATTAGATATCAATTCACACATATACTAAACAGATGAGACAAAAGAAAAGGAATCAAACATTCTATTCCAAGTCAGTATTCCATACCTGTTAACTTCTGCTCAGAGCTTATTATTGCCTCACTTTTCTCATGAAATTCAGATTATTTATAGTATCCAAGCTTATCTTTGTTTGTTTCTCTGTAATCTAGCTTACATCAGATAACAAGGTTTGATTAATTGCCAGGTTGTTGCTGAAGAGAAGTTCAAGGCCTGCAGTGCAGCATATCAATGTTTGTGTGATAAACTGGGAGTAAGTCAGTAATGGAGCAGATCACAGTGACACATCCTAGATTACTGGATGTTGATTTTACTCAGTTACTGAGTCTCCAAGAGGACGTAAGATACACTAACCTATCAATAAAAGAGGGCTTTTAGATTTATTTGAAATGGTACTTCCACAAATAGGAAGCTATGTCAAATTAGATTATTTGGAAGCATTCACAGTTTTTGTAGGAGAGTTATTGTGTTTCCCTAATATATTGTGCTTGGCTTTGTCCCTTATTTGGGATAGTTTTAGAGACCATTCTCTTGGGTTAAATTGTTAACACTGACTTCCTTTATGATTTATACTAAGCACATTTATCTTTTTTATTTTGATTTTTTGTAACCATTCTTAACTTATTTACTGTAATTTTACTATTTTACCCTTTCTAATATTCAAGTTCTAAAATTAATTAATTTTATCAAAATATCTTATGTAATATTTTTCAAAATTAAGAGAATGACAAAAAGCACTGATAAGGCTCGAGACAATGAGAAATTTATATTTAGTGAGTTGCATAACCAAGATTACTTGTATGAGTTTAGTTTATTATTTGACAAGTGGATTTATGGGTCTCACGAATTGTTTATTTAAAAAAAGTTGAGAATCGTGATATCAAAATCTACGTTTTTCCTAGGATTAATTACATCAGTGGATTCTTGTTAACAAATAATTATTTATGTTAAATATACTTTTTAATTATTATCATTTATACATCTTCTTTAATTCTTCCTTTACTCTGTCTCGCTCTTTCTCTCTTCCTTTCTTTTCTTTCTCCTTTTTTTTTCGTTTATTCTTTTTTTCTGTTGTCCTTTCATTCTTCCTTTCTTTTTTATTGCTTTTCTCCCTCTCTTATTATTGCTCTGTTTCTCTTTGTTTTCGAAGAATAGTCAATTATTCTATACTGTATTAAATTTGTATCAATAGTTAATTAGACAAGTCATATGATCGTAACAAATGAAGAGGTATAGAAAATTACAAAATGAATTAAATTTTAATTAAAAATGATTACAAATGTATTAAAGTTAAATTATTAAAGAGAAGTAATATAATCGTAACAAATAAAGATGCATGAATTAAACTTGAATTAGAAATGTATTACAAACATGTTTAAGTTGAATTATTAAAAGAGAATTAATATGAATGTAGAATGTAGAAAACAAATTAGCATTCTTTGATCTGCATATAAACTGAATAAAATTTGTATCAATAATGAATTAAACAAGTAACACAATCGAACAAATCAATCACTTAATTACAAAATGAATTAAAATTGTATTTAAAAGTGTATTACACAAATATTAAAGCTAAGACAAATGAGAGAATTAAGCATGAATAAAAAGTGTAACAAATGAAATATCATACAGTGATTGATCTATAGAGTGAATTAAACTTGTATCAATAATTAATTAAACAAGTATCCAATAATAACAATAAATAAATAAATAAATATTGCAAAATAAATGAAATTTGCATTAAAATTGTATTACATTGTATTAAATTTGAATAAGAAGAGAAAATTAAGAATGAATGGAAAATGTAACTAATGATTTACAAGAAAATGATATGCAATGAATTAAACTTGTATCAATTATGGATTAAAAAAGTATCCAATAGAAACAAATAAATAAAAAACTATGAAATGAATTAAATTTGCATTAAAATAATATTACATAATATTAAAATTGAATTAGAAGAGAGAATTAAGCATGAATGAAAAATGTAACTAACGAAAGACGTGACAATGTCCTATAAACTGATAAGTTATATCAATATGAATTAAACAAGCTAAGTATCCATTTATAACAAATAATTCAAAAAACTTCAAATGAATTAAATTTGCATTAAAATCATATTATATAATTCAACTTTGATACAATTTAGTACTATATTTAATTCATTTCAATATGATATTTCACCTAAAATCAATTATCAACCTAACTTAACCCTCTTAAAATTAATATATAAACTCCGAACAACATTTTCAATTATTTGTAGAAACTATCTATTCAAACTTATCACAAATTCGTAAAACTCAAATAATGAATTCAAAATCTGAAACTTTATAATAACTATTAATGGTGAACTCTTGCTTCAGTAATTTTAAAAATTTACAATTTCTGCTTAAAAACGTAATTTTATATAAAATTTTTTGTTTTTTATCCTCTTTTCATCTTATTTTTGGATAAAAATAATGAAATGAGCAAAAACTGATTGGAGGAATATAATTATTTATATGAAAAGTTCAAAGAAGAACAAGAATTTAAAAAAGAAAAAAAAAAGAGAAGATAAATAATGTCAGATAAGAGACAAAAAAGTAGAAGGTAAAAGAAACAGAAAGATATGAAAGAGCAGAAGAGTATAAAAGAGAGAGATAGAGTCGTAGGAGCAGAGGAATTAAAAAAAGAAGAGGCTAATATCGTATAAATTTCTTAGTTTCCAAAAGAAAGTTATATTTAATTAGAAATATTATATAACAATAAATGATAAATATTTTTATAATATAAAATATTTATGTAATTTACCCAATTATAAACATAGTAATGTTTGTTATTCAACTCACAACAAAATTTCTCGACAAAGAACCACTAATATACAAAGCTAAGCATTTATTTCTTCTAATACACTCTAGCATATGAACCTTTAAAATATACTATTACTGACATGCAATGAATACCCGTTGTTACATTACTCCTCAGAATACACAACTCAATAAGAATTGCAGAAGATCAAACAGTAACAGTTAAAATTGTGATGTCATTTGAGTGAGTAGATAATAAAAAGGTTTCGACTATCACGAGAGAATCCAATTTAAAGAGATACAAATATTACATAAGAGAAATCAATTTAACAGACATGATTGAAGAGAGTTTAGACAAATTATATTTTCTTAAACCTTCAAACACATCAAATGCAACCTTTTTTTCCCCAGAATTTGTTATTAAACCTTGAGGTCCTGTAATCACAGAGAAATTTTAAGTATCAAAGTTTTAAAACAACTAAAAGAGTGAGACAAGAAAATGAAACAAAACTTTTGGAACTACACAATTGACATTAACTGTCTCATATCTTAGTGAAAACGAAGAAAATTACTCCGTATTGTCGTAAAGTATCTTGCAAACCACATTACTTTCAGAAAGGAAAAGATTAATGACATGAAAATATTAAGGCGAGCTTCCATGTAAAATGATTCTGGATCGTTGAACACTAATAAAAACTTCCACCCATTACAATTTTACTCAAGGGAAGAATTACTGAGACGGGACAAGGAAGAGGAGGTGTTATTTTGAAGGAATTCATTAATAAAGATGTTGTGGGATATGAAATATAGTGACTCGGGATATACTAGTGAACCTTAGTTAATACACAGGATCAGTGAGAATACACAAATGGAGTCATGTTCAATCTCAAATCATCTCAAGAAACCTCCAAAATTGATATTCAACTTCCTTTCCAACAAAACTCAACCGAGACAAAATAACAAACAAGAAATCACAAAAATTCGAACCAAGCTTTAATGATGTTTTCAAGTCTTTATTTTTGATGTACTGATGTAGAACCATGAAAAAAGAAAAATCATTTAACCGGCAATGAAATCAATGAAGAACTTGAATGTTAAAGGGAAATTGGCAAATATAACACGAAATGAAAAAACTAATCAACATTTCTCAGTCGAAAAAAGGAAGTAGAGAGATTTGGAAGAAAATATTGAAAGATTATGGTTGAAAACAGTAAGGAGTTCTCTTTTCAGAAATGGAAACACTGTACAAATCTGATTCAGAAGCCATGGAATATGAATGTAAAATCTTAATTACAAAAAATAGTATGTCGGGTAAAAAAATATTGAGACAGTTTGAGTCTTCTTCTCAGAATTGGAATCAACATGTTCAGTTTCTTTTTCCCCAATTATCTAAACTTGAAAAAGAAGCAGCTGGAACCCTTGGGTTTGTTCGGTTATCAGATACTTCCCTCCATCCCAATTTTATGTGACACCATTTGACCAGACACAAAGTTTAAGAAAGAAACAAAGACTATTGAAATTTGTGGTCTAAAACAAACCCTAGATAAATTATTTTATTAAGGATAAAAGGGAAATTTTAAAGTTAAATTGTTTATAATAAATGAAAAATGTGATTCTTTTTGGGACAAACTCAAAGAGAAAGTGTACCACGTAAATTGAGACGGAGTTGGAACAAATTTTGTAGCCTGAAATGTGGGTATGGTTTTTTTATGGTATAACAGTACCAAATTCCTTTTATGTCTTTCTTGGGCAGATTATGAATTTTATAATCCATCACAGCACTAGTGATTTAGGTGGTGACGCTTAATTGTTCTAACTGACATTGTGAATCAACCAGTCCATAAACCTCCATTATATCATCGTTTAACAATGGCAGAAGAAGGAAATGGAACTTAATTTTTTGGACTTAGCTCAACGAAACAACTTCATCAAATACACTCTCATATACTGATATGGACAACCACACATGGTGGAATTTTTGCTCCTTTAGGAGATGAAGAGTGTCAATTTTGAGCTTCTCTCTTCTCGTAATTGGTAAGCGCCATGTCATTATATACTATCACTCTCAGTAGCATTTCTTGTTTAAATATCTATTAAACATGCTACCAACTTCACCACTTACTATTCTCAGCATAAAATGAACTAGATTAGTATTCATACCAGATATAGCTATAAATTTAACCAATCGTGTACTCTCAACTACTCCCATTTTGTAATGCATTTTAATTAGGTATTTAGTTTAAGAAAGAAAGATGGACTTATCAAATTTGTTCTCTAACAAAATTCATAGATATTTGTATTGCTAAAAATCATTTCAATGGGTAAAGTGGAAAATTTGAAGTTGAAATTATTTCTAAATATCTTTTTTAGAAAAACACTTAAAAAGGAAAGTGAATCGCATAAATTGGGACTTAGTAATTCGTTCCATTAATAGAACATTCAACCAAAAAAATCCCGTTACTTTCTAGAAGCAGGCACAATAAGGGG
Source organism: Solanum lycopersicum (assembly GCF_036512215.1). NCBI lineage: Eukaryota > Viridiplantae > Streptophyta > Magnoliopsida > Solanales > Solanaceae > Solanum > Solanum lycopersicum. The sequence continues at coordinate 32,541,015 of NC_090802.1, read as the reverse complement.
TGCACCATCTCTCTCCTCTCAATTATGATTTTTTTTTTTTTTTGAGAATGATAACTTTACTTATGATTAAGTTTATCTATTTATTTTTTTCATATTTTTGTCTAGTTTCCTCTATTGTTCAACCTTTCATGCACCCATCACTGGTCAAGCAGCAAGCACTTCCCAGGATCCTAACTTGCATGAATCTACATGAGCTTTCAAGTGCCTTGAGAAACATCACCAGGTAACATGGATGAAATGAAGGTCCTTGCAGGATGAAGGAGAAGAATATCAAACAACAACAGGGGGTTCAAGGAAACCAATAATCAGGAAGCAAAATCCAATGAAGTGCTGTTTGACAATATCAACAAACAGAAATACACTTATATGGCAACTTTTAGCTGAAATACACACCCTTTTGACCATTACTTTGTACCTTGCTATTATGAGTTGATTTGAGTGGCAAAGCTGAGCGTATGGCACTCAAGGTTTCTGATATTCAACTGCAGTAACAGAAAAGATAAGCTCATATGATTCTTATTCATAGGAGTAAAATGAAAATAAAAAGGAAATCAAGCTTAGCATTATTGTACAAAGGAATGTCATAAGAAAAGATCTTCTGACCACATCTAACATGATCCAAAAAAAAAGAAAAGGAAAAATAACTCTTACTCTTTCTGTTTCAAATAATGTCTTCCTTTTGTCTGTTTCAAAAACAAAAAAATAAATCTATATTTCATAAGTTCTAAATTTCAACTATGTTTTTTACCTTCAATAATACTTCCATATAGGAAATGGTAGATTCATGAAGAAGAAAAGCTTCTTTGTATTTCTTGATATTTTTTACATCTCATAAAAATGGATTCCTATACAAAGTCCTAAGATTAAATAAGAAAGGTAACATTCCACAATCAATAACATCTAATTACAATATGAATCTACTACTATAATTAAGTTGGGGAATCACTAATCAACACAATCAACATCATGGTACATTTTTTACCGTAACATTTAAAGGGTAGTTTTGGTATGGTATACACACCTTTAGTTTAAGACTACAAGATTCAAAAGTATTTTTTACAATCTTAAATTTCAAGCAGTCAAACTAGGACATCTAAAGTGAAATGGTGGAACTATTATCTTAGGAGGATTTCATGCTCATGTTTTAATCAAAGTGTCTTCGTTGTGACAGGGACAAGCATTACCCAAAAAGAGACAAAATAAAGAGAAACTCATAAGATATAGTCCATATCCAAATTTACTTATTTTACTTTTACAAGTACACAAACAACAGCAGAAATTTGATGCGTCTTTTATATAGTGATTTGGATACCCAACCTTAGTTTAAATGCTTGATTCGTCAGCTACTTTTATGTCATTGGGTGTGTTTAATTTTGTTCTATGGTTTCAGAGGCATTGGAGCTTAAAAAGACTTAAATCAATCAATTCTGACACAAAAGTGGCTAAGTGCAAAAGAATTGAAAATGCAAACATTGTGCGTGTGGGGAAGTCTAGTCTCCCATGCAAAGAGAAAATGACCAAAATAGTCCTTAATGTATGGATTTATATTGATTTGGTCCCTTATATATGCAACTTATGGAAAAGGTCCTTTATCTATGTCAAAAACTTAGCAATTTAGTCTTTCACCTAAAACTCTAACTACACAAGAAAAAACTCTGTCAAATTTAACCGAGAGTGCAACTCATATTTTTTTTAACCAAAACATGTGCCTACATTAAAGATAGTTGCTCATAAATTACATACTCAAATCCACGGCAACCGTATCTTGGCAAAACGGCGAAATTAAGATCATGGTTTCTCCTTCTTCTCCTTAAAGAGAGCCAAGACAGAAACACCAGAAACCTTCACAACTTGGAACCTGATACCAGGAATATCTCACAAGGCATGACCCTTTAGACCAAATTCAGCGATCAACACCTTTCTTCAATGTACTTCAAACAACCATCGTTAGGAACGAATGCAACAATCTTCTTTCCATTTTTTATCAATTGAACCCTAACATATCGAATAGTAGAGTTGGGCTGCTTAGCCTCAATACCTATCTATTCAAGCCCTTTAGCATGGATAACCCAACAAATGGCTTCTTCCATTCATTTTCAAGATGCGCAACTCATATGACATACACATATCTTAAACAAAGCCTCTGTCTTCTTTGATCAGTTTCAAAGGATGAGAATTTCCGTCTTTCCATCAGGCGAGAGAATTTTCGACTAAGGATTGTAGATCAATGAGGAAGTATACCTAGTATAGGATTTGTAGTTCAAATTCAAAAGTTATCGTCAATAGTAAGTAGCTACTATTTTCATAGTTTCTTCGAGTAAATCATTTTTTCGCTTCATTGATTGTCAGCAGTTTAATATGTTTCCATATTTTCTTTGAGTGCGGCAACTATACTCAATAATTTTAAAATGTCAAATTTGATTCCCATCAACTTATCGGAATGCATCTGCTGCATGATTCCAGTTTCTCCAATCTGCCAATTTATAGTTTTTTTTGTTCTACTCCTGTATTTGATAAGCAACAATTTTGATGAGTGTGTCAGTATCTGTCTTCTTCACCTTCGTCGAAACCTACCCAGACACTTAACAATTGAAAATTTTGAGTCCGTTGATTTACAAGAAAATGATTTTTTTTTAAAGGCGGGAGTTCTCATCCTTTCGAGTTGATCCAAGAAGACAGAGGTTTTGTTTTAGATTTTGTATGTCATGTGAGTTGCTTATCTCTGTTAAATTTGATAGAATTTTTTGGTGTAGTTAGTGTTTTAGGGTGAAGACTAAATTGATAAGTTTTTGACATATATGAAGAACCTTTTCCATAAGTTGCATATATGAGGGACCAAATCAATCTAAATCCATACATTAAGGACTATTTTGATCATTTTCACCCCATGCAAACACCGAAGATCTTGAGATTTAGAGAGGTAGTCTGAAGTTCTGGTAATGTGGGAGTTTGTGTCCTTGATTTTTGATGCACCACAGAAATTCAAAGAGCTTAATTATTTCACTTTTGATAGTGTTTGCTACAAAATTCCATTTTCCAGCACATGTATAGAACTTCATAGAGGTGATATTCCAACTACCGCAAATGCATGTAGTAACTACCTATGCATGTTGGGTAGGGGTAGAGCGGCGGGGCCAGACGAGATCAAGGTGGAATTTTTGTGAGAGTGCATGCGGGGCAGGTATTTAGTGGTTGACTAAGCTGTTCAATGTTGTTTTCAAGACGGCAAAGATGCCTAGAGCATGGAGATGGACTAAAGTGATTTTGTTGTTCAAGAACAAGAGTGGCATTCAGAATGTAACAACTATAGGAGTATCAAGCTAAAAAGCCACACTATAGAGGTGTGAGAGAAGGTGGTAAAGATGACGGCGAGGAGGGGCATGACTATTTCCGAGAACCAGTTTGGATTCATGTCGAGGCGCTCAACTACAAAAGTCATTGATCTCGTAAGAACGGTGGACGAGTACAGAGAGAGGAAAGGCTTACACATGGTATTCATCGCCCTATGAAAGGCTTACGACAAATTCCTAGGGAGGTTCTTTGGAGGTGGTTGGAGACTAGAGGTGTACTTGTGGCATAGACTAGGGCGATAAGGACAAGTACATCGGCACCAAGATCCAGGTAAGGATAGTGGGAGTAGATCCGGAGCACTTCATGGTTTTGATAAGGTTGCACCAAGAATCAGCCCTTAGCCCGTTTTTATTTATCTTCGTGATGGATGCATTGACGCGACAAATTCGAGGTGAAGTTTCATGGTGTATGTTATTTGCAGAAGACAGTTTTGATTAACAAGACTCATGGTGGAGTTAACACTTAGCTGGAGGTTAAAGCAGACCCTCAAGTCTTAAGGGTTCACGTTGAGCAGACCAAGACATAATACTTGGAGGTGCAGGTTACGCGATATAAGGCATGAGGCTGACACGCAAATGAAGCTTGATACACAGGCAATCCAAAGAGAGGAAGTGTCAAGTATCTTGGGTCTATTATTCTAAAAAAATTGAGAGATTGATGAAGTTGTCACTCACCATATTCGTGCAGGATAGATGAAATGGAGGCTCACATATGAAGCCTTGTGTGAAAAGGTGACACCAAAACATAAGGCAAGTTCTACACAGTGGTGGTTAGACCAACTATATTGTATGGGGTCGAGTGTTGGTGAGTGAAAACTCTCACGTGCAAAAGATGGAAGTGGCAGAGATGAGGATGTTGCAATGGATGTGTGAGCATACTAGGAGAGATAGGATTAGAAATGAGGATATTCCAGACAAGGTGGGAGCAACTTCGGTGGATGACAAGATGCGAAAAGCGAGGTTGAGATGGTTAGGGCAAGCTATGGATGGTTTTAGGAGAGGTCAATGTAGACCGAAGAAGTATTGGAGAGAGATGATTAGACAGAACATGTTATTGTTTCAGCTTATTGAGGATATGATCATAGACAGGAGGTTATGGAGGACAAGAATCATGGTCGAAGGTTCGTAGGTAGGATTGCATTGTCTTGTTGTCCTCCATACAAGTTCGTAGTATTACTCTTATAGTTTGTTGTCGTACAATTTTTTTTACTATTCGTTGTTTCTTCTACTTCAACAATCAAATTGTTTTGTGGTAGTATTGTTATTGTTTGTTGGTTTTTTCATTATTAGTTGTTTCTTGTACTTTCATTATTTCTTTCCCTGACTGCTTTGGACTTGTTTTCTTGAGCCAAAGGTCAATCGAAAATATTCTCTACCTCAGAGGTAGGGATAAGGTTTGCGAACTACACAGGGTACGTTGTTGTTGTCGTAGATATGCATCTTAATTTGTTCCCTTGTAATTATATTTTAATTATGTATGAATTTTATTTCATTTCTAGGATATTTAAACTTTAGTTATTTATCCTCCAGTAGCTCAAGGGAATGATCAAGCAGCGTCTTCTCATCTTCCATAATGTTATAAGAGCATTGGTGAAGACACCTAGGAAAGAAAACACAATCATGTAGTTGGTTGACTTTCTAGGGTTGTTTTGTGTCACCGCCTTCACTTTCAGTGGGTGTGAAAACCAACATCATCATAGAATTCGTAACCCTTTAGTGAGAAAATCTCAGTCACCCTCTCTAGAATCAAATCTTACATGCACCCTCATGCGTAGTAAAAACAAATTTTCTAGGCAGCACGTCAACTCCATGTGCCGACGTGTGTGAGCTTTTCTGGCCAAATTTCTGACGAACTTCTTTCTATTGTGGTGTTGCCAAGTCATTCTGAGGCTACCCAACTAAGTACCTCGGTACCTCCTCATTCCAACCACCAAAACACCACCCTCCAGTGATCATCTTCAACTCCAGACAAAATCTGGCTTTACAAAAAACTAATATTCAGGTTTACGATTCAGGGCAGATTTTACTCTATTGTTTGACATTATAGCACCCTGGTAACATCTAATTTATCATACATTTGGTATTTAATTGGGTTTTGCTATGACTCATCACCTTCTCTTTTTTTTGACAACGGTAACAGTTTTGTGTATTAATCTTCAGCACTAAAGGCTGGGGTCCCAAATTTACATAATGGAGCTACATACAGTGCGTCATCACCTTCTCTCTCAGAGTAAATAAATACTTTTTGTGCTAAATTATGGTTTCCAAAATCCAAAACTATTCTATGACCACAAAACTTCTGATAGGTAGTGCAAGCTATTTAACTTGGTCTTACTCTCACTTAATTAAACAGGCTAAGGATATTAATGAAAAGGACAAGGGAGAATGGGAAAAGTTTGATGCTCAATTGTGTAGCCTATTGTGGAAATCTTTTGGTTTGGAGTAACATCGTAGACATTTTTTCTTTTGATACTTTGCAGGCTTCCATATTAATTTGACTAGGTGTGACCCACATTTTGGCTAGCCTTATTGTCCCTACTGTGGATAATCTACTAGCCCAATCATTACGGCTTGTTGCACCACCTATTTCATCCTGCCATACAGTAACATCAACCAACTCTTTTGTTCAAGTGTCTTAGACAGGAAATTTGAATGGATATCATTCTTGGAGAAGTTGGTCAAGATGTATTGTAACAAATTGGGCCATACTTGTGAAGTGTGCTATCATTTACATGGTCAACCTTCCAGAAATGCTCATGTTGCTCGGATTGAATTCACTGATAACAGAAGGGATATCGGTGCTACTCAACAGATGTCAAACGCTACCTTGTGTCCGCTAATATTACCTCCTTAAGTCAAGCCTATTAACTACTTTACACTCTCCTCAACTAAGAAACTCGGCATTCTAAGGTTTTAACCATTCCATCTTCTAGATATTCTGTCATTGTCTATTTTTCCGCTCTATCTACCACAGCTCCACCACCACCACTCTTGACTTGTCATCATCGTCTGCACTCATCAACCGTTCAAGACGATTCATAGACGACTAGATTCTTTCCCTATTGTAACTTGTCTCCAACGACTCCTCCTATTGCCACTCGAAAATCATTTTTTTGTTTGAAAATGGTAATGGTGTATTCTTCAGCATTAAGGAGATGCTGCTGACCTGCAAACAGAGGGGCACAAAAGAAGAGGAAAAAAAATACTTACAAGGGTCCTAATAATTCTAAAATCTGTTCTGTAACCTCTAAATCTTCCTCTTTGCACCAAAAATAGAAGGATGCATACAATCCCATCTAACCTTTTGAATTGAATTGGACCTATCTAACAAAATTTCTACTATTTCTTTCTTTCCATACTGTCCACCAAATGCAATGTGGATTATCCTCCAGCATGCCTTTTGACTCTTGCTCCCCCCTCTTCTTATCCAATAACTCAACAAATCTGCCGTATGCTCGGGCATGATCCAGTTTGTTTTTATGAGGCTAAGGAAGATGGCCAAAAATTTGGGTTGTAAAGTTGCAATGCAAGAATAGATGGCCCAACTCGAAAAGGTTTTTGTTCTACTTGTAACCCTAATCCTATCTATACTTGTCTATGTTATCATTGATATTGTCTTACGTTATTATCAATTGTATCATCACTATCATTTGTTTCTATCCCTAAGAGTACAAGTGAAGCTCTTTCTCATCCAGGTCGGTAACAGGCTATGATTGAGGAAATGTTTGTCTTACACTCTAATAGTATTTGGGAGTTTGTTCTTGTATCTTCAGGTAAGTCTACCATGGTGTTTGTCAAGAAGACAAGTCACTCTAATAGTATTTGGGAGTTTGTTCTTGTATCTTCAGGTAAGTCCACCATGGTGTTTGTCAAGAAGATAAGTCTTTAAAGTATGGACAACAAGGAAGGGTAAGACTATGGTAGCAAAAGAAGAATTTGACGTATCCATTTTTAAGTGTGCACAACAACAAACACATGATATAGTCATCCTTATTTTATTTTATCTTGAAAATGGTAATGGTAGTCATCCATTATAACTATATGAAACTTGATGTGGAAAATATGGGGAACTTTGAAGTATAGCACACTTGTCCTTGAGATTAACAATTTAAAAAGTTTTAAGAGAACTAGCTAATGGCTAAACTCTAAGTTGCTCGGACTCTTTACTTTTGGTGTCGCACCCATGTCGACACGACATAGGTGAGGGTGTGGGATCCGTACCCGAGCTGGTCAACCGTTTTGGGTACTTCGACCAAATTTGAGGGACAACTTCTACATAGATTCGATGATTTTTGTAATAAAAAAAACAAGGTGACATTGGAGAAAATGGAAGACCTTGTATACATAAATTTCTGTTCTCACTCTCTTTTCTTTTATCTCCTTCCAGAAGTGTCCTCTTGATCAATAATTTCTCCTCAATCTTCCACATAATATCTCATAATTTAGGTTTTATAACTCTATTTCAAGATATTTGAGTTATTTTTAGCCGAATCCTTGCACTCGTATGTATGACGTATCACCAAATCTTAAAATTTAGATCACAGAGGATCCGCACCCGTATCAGACACCAGCACCCGAGTCCGAGCAACTTAGTTTAAATTAACTTAAAATGATAAATATCCGTCAAACAACAATTCCAGAAAATTAATGCAAATTAGCAGGTGCCAGAATGAGACAAATGAGACCAACAATCATCTTTTTCTACACTGTGGAGTCACAGGTCAACTATGGTCTCTGTTTTTGAGGCTCACTGATAACAGCTGGACGATGCCAGAACATACTGCTGACCTGTTAAGCTGCTGGATCAGGAGAGGAGGCAGTAAAAGCCAAAAAAAGTGGTGGAGAATTATTCCAGCTTGCATATGGTGGTCAGTATGGAAGGAAAGAAATGGAAGATGCCATAAGAACAAATCGAACTCCATACAGAAAGTCAAAGAAAATTGCATTGCGTATTTGTATTTTTGGTGTAAACAGGAATGTATAGAGGAGGTAGAGCAACTAGTAGATTTGTCAGGCTTTTTGCAATTAGCCTTCCTAGCCCCTCTATGTACGAATTTTTGGACGTCACCAACATGTCCTTAATGCTTGGTGAAAACAACATTACCGTTTTCCAAAAAAAAAAAAAATTATCTGGTGCATATCAATTAGCACCATAATGCTCCCCCTTCACAGGAAATATATTGGAAAGCTATAGTTTATTAAGCAGTCAATTCATGTTTAATAGAGGACACATCCATTGTGCAGAAAATGTTGATATCAGTCTCAGAACAGAACTTCTTTCTGTAGAACAGTTAGAAGAGGCTATATAATTGATAACCTTATACTAATTTAAACATGCTGAGGAGACAGCTGATTAAAACAATAGAGGCTTACCACCACTGCAACTCCAGTCTCTGCAAATCTAGGAATGCAAATAAGCATTACCATCTGTCCTTCTGATCCTGCAGATAGTATTATGATCACACACATTCTCCAGAAACTTGAACAATTAAATTTAAAACATACCTTTTATCAAGCGAGATTCATATTTATCCCGGTTGCCAACAAAATAAACATGAGGACATGTTTCGATATAGAAAGGATCCCTATCAGTGAAGGGATAGCAACCTGGAAATGTAATGGATGAATATACCAACTCAGTTGGCAGAAATATATGCAATCAAATTGAATCGCAAACTCTTCAAAGAACAAAAATAGTCATCTTTTAGCTCTTCGTTTTCCAAGATCATATATTTCGCATCACCAACTCAATTTGCAATCTAAAAGCATGAATTTGTAAAATCAAAGAATAAACTGGGCAGAGTAGAAAACTTTAGGCAAGAGAACCACAATCATAAGAACTTTCAAGTGTAGCAAGGCAAAAAGTTTTGACCAAGGGTATTTGGTGCTGTTGGTGCTAGGTGTCTCCACCTCAATGTTCTCTCCATAAAGTCAATATTGTTGTTTGCCTCCGAATACTTGCCAAGATCATCAATATTTTGACCAGATGTACCTAGGAACCTGATGATCATGCAGTAACCATGCAAACAATGAATACATTTCTTTAACTAATAACTAATCAACTACTAAATCACACCTGATGTTGTCAAGTTCAAAACAATGTGGATTCGTGCAAGATCTGAAAGTGTTATACGCTGATGATCCAGGGAAAAGGCATCTATGGAGAGGCTGAAATTTAACAGATGATCACGGATAACCAATCAAACCTCTGAAAATCTAAAGAAAATGAATTAAGGAAATGCTCTGACTGGAGTATTCAGACTGTGCTAAGCAAGGAAGACCTGCTGAGGGAGGGAGAAATTTGCTGGATCACTGGACCCTGGCATGATATCCAAAGGTATACTTGCTGCAATCTGGAAAAGGAGAAAATCATTTTCTTAACCCATATTGTACAATTTGCACTAGTATGTTGGTTCCAATTTAGGATAAGAATACCTGAGTTAACAAAATATCAAGCTCTTTAATTGGCTCAAACAATCTGGACTGGTCCTTTGACCCCAAATTCTGTGACACAATAAACTTTTGTTAGTGTCTTGATGGAGACTAGGAAACTAGTCATTTGCAGTTCTGAGGAAAATCAATTATAAGATTTGCAGCACATGGAAAAAGAATTTCCTTTTATAACTTTTTTAGGAGAAGAACAGAGAAAAAATCTAATGAACCGAAGACATGAGTCCACGAAATGATCCTGTACTGGTTAAATACTATTAATTATCAACTCATTTTGCACGACCATCAAAGGTTTAAGAAATTCAAGATCCCGAAGCAGCTAACTTAATAACAATAATAGAAGCAAGACCTAATTTTGTATTCTTAAAAAGTAACTATTATTAGACATTTTTAAATATGTCACTGTAATATTTGTTAACCCTGGCGTTTTGTGATGACAAATATATTTGAATAACAATGTGCAATCAAGTTGTTCTTTGGACGAAGGCACAAAAATATACAATGAAGATATGGTGCTAGAAATTCAAGATGTACAAAAATCTGAGCCTTGATTGTCCAAGGGAGATGGACTTGTGAAAGGCAAAGACTTCTAAAAGGGGGAAGATGAAGCTGCCAAGATTCAAAAAAGAAAAAATCACTCCCGTAGAAGGAAGATTTGAGAAGTCGTGGCTCAAGGAAGAAATATCCTAAGAATATGGCAACCGAGGATAGGACTTAATTTTAGGAAACGAAAAAGGGGGAGAACTTCATTTTGAAGGCTTCCTTTTTCTCATTGGAAGCTATCTATGAGCACTCTAAAGGAGACCTTTTTTTCCAAATCAAGGTTGAACAAAGACTATATTCAGGCTTGAGTACAATGTCAAAAAGTCACTCAAGATTGGATTGATGCTGGACTGTAACCAAGGACAAGGATCATACAGAATCTCCAAGAGTAATCAAGCAAGTCAAAGACTGATTTCCAAGTTAACAAGTTTCAAAAAATGTCAGAGACTGATTTCAGAACAAGAATCTGGTAGAATTAATGAGGACTAACAGTCAGAACATTCAAGAGGAAGATCTCAGACAAAGGTATAAAAGAGAATCGGCAACAACATAAAGTACACACAGCTTACTCCGGTGAAAACTAAAGGGTGTGTTCATTGTTGGTGTTCGAGGGAAAACCAACTAGTTATGTAACTAGAAAACCACCCAAGTAGTTTTGACATTACATGTAAGTAATCCTCTATGGTGGTGAGTCGGAACCCTAATTCCGGCGATCGAATCTAGTTGGAATCAAAAAAAAATTACATAGTCAACCTCGGAATGAAGAGGCGACTCAGACAGAAAAAAATATTATCGAAAAAACTGGCCGGAAAAAGTCACACGCGCCAGCGCGTGGGTCTGACAGCTCGCCGGCGAAAATGGTTTCCGGTGGGGATGAATGGGCTTTACTCGCCGAAAAATTCCACAGCTAGTGGTGGTGTCAATTTTATGAAAACAGTGACGAAAAATAATAATTATCCGGACAGCAACTAGGTTACCGGAAATTTTATTTTTTTTTAATTATTTTTTCTCACAATTGTTCTGATACCATGTGAGAAATATTGGAGAAAATATTATTGAATTGCGTATCTAAATTATTAAATGAAGACCCTATCATAGATACTACATTGGAAACCTTTTCCAACTAGAATTCCTATTCTTATTCATAATCTAATTCCTATTCTAAGTAAGAAATACTTATTCCTATTCTAACAATGCCCATATCTTAAAATGCTAATTTTGCTTTCTTTCTTCCTCTCGCATTGAAGAAGCACAATTTTACAAATTCCTCTAGTTCAGGCCACCCGTAGGAGAATTTTCCTATGACAGCAAAATGCAATTTTTTATACATTCATCTTGTCCACTTCTTTTTCTCCCCATATAACTATTGGTTCACCTTGTACATATGTTATATCCTTGATGGGAATAGGGTTTGCAGGTTTAGAGATTTCTGGGGTTGACGTTCAAGTATGAGGTTCTTATGGGTGTTGGTGATGGTTCTCCACCGGGAAGAGGTGGCCAACAATTGCTGGAAATAGCCATGGCACCTTCTAGCATGACTCATAGGCAAAAATTACGGTTCCAATGGGCAAATTTCTAGAGAGCCCCCAAAAATTTCCTTCTAATTATTGACTTTAAATTTAATGATAAACATCTATACTTGCTGAATTTGAATAAATAACCAGTATCTTTTGCAGTTCTTGAACCTCAGTATATATAGTCAGCCTACTTAGACTAAATAGGCTAAATTTTAATTGCTTATTATACACCCCCCACCCCCACCCCTTCTGTGTTTTCAATATTCTCCTTCACCATATAATACCTAATCTAAACAAGAGAAAAGACATAAAGGCACCATCAAAGTTGTCTCGTATTTGCATAAAGACACCTTAACTTTCAAAGTGTCCTATCACCCCACTGAACTATTTAATATATTTGTAAATGGGTCATTTTGACCTGTTCCTTCATCTATGTGCGCGTGTGGCTCACTCCAATGATATAATTCAACCTGACCCGACCCGACCCTATTCTTTGAAAATAATTCTTCTTCTCCTTTCCTTTTCTTCTTTGTTTGGCATGTACCTTCAAGAAATTTTCATTAAGTTTTCTTCATTTGAGTTTTTTTATTCAGTTATAGAGTTAGATGACAACAAGATTTTGAATGTGGGATTGCTTTTAGTTGCAACCCTTTTGGTAGCAAAGCTCATATATGCACTAGTTATGCCCAGATCTAAGTAGTGTTTGCCTCCAATAATTAAGGCATGGCCTATTGTTGGTGGGTTTAGACAAGAGTATCCAAAGCTTGGGAATGTTACTCTGAATTTATTGAACAAGAACATCACATTCTTCATTGGTCCAGAAGTTTCTGCACATATTGTCAAAGCTCCAAAAACAGTATATCTTTCTTCTTCATCATCTTTGAGCATTGTAAGATTTCTAGTGATCTCATCGTTTGCAGATTTCTTTTTCATCCAAATTACCAAAATACATATATATATTCAAAAGTTCTTTTTTTCAGTTTTGATTACATAATTTTACGAATATAAAGCTTAAATTTTTTTATTGAATTTTGATGATTTGCAAATCGAACAATGGATTTCATGAAGGTATTCGATCAAATGGTTCGCGAAATGTAATTCCTTTTACCCTCTTAACCCTTTTACCCGCAATTATGTCTTTCTTTAGTCGACCAGTCTCATAATATTAGGCTACCAACCATCATTTTGGTTTACATTTGGGGAAGATGACATAAATTGATTAAACAATTAACATAAAGAAAAAATAATGACACATGGCGCTTTTAAATTGGTCCATGGCAGTGAATATACTGCATGACGCGCCTGATGAGCATGGTAACAACCCAGACTAGGAAATGGGTCAAAATGGCCCATTTACAAAGATATTAAATAGTTTTGTGGGGTGATAGGACACTTTGAAAGTTAAGGTGTCTTTATGCAAATACGGGACAACATTGATGGTGTCTTTATGTCTTTTCTCTCTAAACAATGAATGGCTGAATAGCTAAACTAAAATCTAACATCTATTTTTAAACATTAGAGAAGAAAGAGAAATTGTATAAATTCAAGGACTTGAGGGCGTTCAACAAGGCCTTGCTAGGTAAATGGATTCGGAGGTTAGACGTGGAAGAGCAAGAATTATTGAAAAGAGTTATCACAGGAAAAATTGGCACTCATTAAGAAGATTGGATATGAACGGGTTTACTATACCATGTAAGGTAGCTCTTTCGAAAAGCATTATGGAAGTGTTGAAGAAGTTCTGTAGCCATATCTGATACAGAATTAAAGATTGCACCAACAAATACCTTTATATGATGGTTTTGAGTGTGTCAGAATTTCTTGCCGACAAAAGAGATGAAGGAAGGTTCTATTGAATATAGAGTTTAGGTATCTGTTAGGAGAAACCTACCAGATTGAGAGGTTAAAGAGGTTAACAATCTTCTCAGGCTGTTGTCAAGGGAGGAAAGGGAGTTCCCTTATCATCAGTAAGGATCCTCTGGAACCATTTCGGTCCATTTATGACCAATTTATTAAAATTAAATATTTTTCTTTAAGTAAATTAGGGTTCTTTACAAGTATAGTATCTCTAAATCTCACTTGACCCTACATTGACATAGCGGTCTCTGACTAAACTGAAAAGACTAGAGAAAGTTGGATCTATTGCAATTGCAACAGCAACAGCAACAAGAAGTCTTGGCACCAACCAGTTACTAGTTATTTCTTGTTGACTCCATTTTTCCATTTTCTAATGAGCAAAAGCCATACAAATTAATGTAGCACTTATAATCACAGAGCATTTGACGCGTCAAAACGAGCAATTGCTCAAATATGCTTCTTGGTATTTATTCTACATCTGGAACAGAAAATTGCCTGCTTTTATCAACAACTTTAAAGACAGGGAGTAATGTTAGCAATTCTGGCATGTGACGGCAAAAATTCCTCCTTTATAATGAGAGGTAGCATTTCTCTGAGGTACACAGGGAAAAGATAATGGAAAAATAAGAGATGGAAAGTCAGAAATTTGCTACAAGCACAAAAGCAAAAATACCTGTCCGTTGAGAAGTCCATGAGGAACTTCAACAGAGTTTCCAGCAATAACAACTTGAACTATTTGAGCTGCAATATTTTGTTCCTTTTCGAGTGGTACGTTTACAGGATAGCATAATATTAGTTAGATTGCCATGTATCCAATACTTATTAGTAGAAAGTAAAGCATAGAATACTATTGAACCTTCTCATCTCCTAAATGTCCAGTAATGTGATCAACTAAAAGTTGAAATTGGAGAGGATTAGAAGAGCTTCTTCCAACACTCAAACCAGAGATGAAAACCACATATTTATCTTCACCTGTCAAATCCAACAGAAGATCTCTGGTTATGTTCCAGGAAAATTAAGGAAATGAAAAAAAATGTTTCTCCCCAAGTTGAAGGCTGCATCAAAGAACTTAACTCTTTTCGTGAGTCTACCAACCTTTTACTTATGAAAAAAATCATATATTATTGATAATGCAATTACACTGAGCTTCATAATTCACCTGGACGGGCTGATGAAATCAGAAATCAGCCCATACATAGATGAGACATTAACAAAAAGAATATTTATTTTTTTTAAAATAGGTAAGTTTGTATTCGTCAGCATTAAGGATATGCTGGCACCATCAAAAACTTAAACTACAGAGTCCCTATCAGATCTATAATCTGATCAGTATCTTCTATACATAATTGCTTACACCAAAAGAGTAAAGATACAATACAATTCCATTTGACTTTATGAATGGGATTGGACCTATCTTCAAAACATCTGGCATTTCTCTCCCTCCATACTGACCACCATATAAATGAGGGAATCAATCTCCACCATCTATTTTGGCTCTTACTTCCCCCTCTTCTGATCCAGCAGCTAAGAAGGTCTGATGTATGCTCAGGCATGCCCCAGCTACAGCCAGTAATGTTGAGAAACAAATTCCACAACTGAGCAGAGTACTTGCAGTGCAAAAAAGGTGCTTGTTTGTCTCCTCAGTTACCATACACAGGAAACATTGTGAAAAGCACAGAAAAGTGTGCTTAAAGCGCGCTTCAAAGCGAGGCGACCCTTGTGCGCTTTTCTATCTTGAGGCGAGGCGATCTGAAAAAAGCTCTCGCTTCAGATGAAGAAGCGAGAAGCGACCCTAAGGCAAAAGCGCAATAAAGCGCGCTTTTTATAATAAAAAAAAAGCGACAATTAGGGTTTTTTAAAAAAAAATAATCTGAAATATAACCTTCTCTCTCCTCACGACTCTTTCCCTTCTTTCTCTCCTCGCGACTCTTCTTTCACAATACTTCTTTCCCTTCTTTCTCTCCTGACGATCTCGATTGAGGCTGCCTCTCTCTTCAACCTCGACCGCGACTGCAGGTAACTTTTTGTTCATCTCTTTTTTAGCTAATGTTTATTAGTTCATCTCTATGAGTTTCTTTTCTCCTGAAATATACAATCTCCGCCTGTGCTTCATCTCTCTAAGTTTCGACTACTCTAGTTTCTTCTTCTTCTTCTCTTCTTTTCTTCATCTCTGCTGCCTGCTCTGTTTCTAATTACTGATTGTTGCCTCCTCTTTTTTTTTTTCAATTCTTTTGCTTTTTTTTTAATTTTGTGATCAGCCTAGCAGCCTTGTTGAAGAATAGGAGTTTGAATCTTTGTGATTTAATTATGTTTTTGATTTTTTGCTTTATATGTTATGACTTGTGAGTATTTTTGCCTATGTAATTTCTTTCAATCTAAGACTATATTACCTCTATTTAGTTTTTTAATATTTTTTTATTTTTATACTAAATGTCGCTTTTTTTAAAATAAGTGCGCGCTTTGCTTCACGCTTCTCGCTTCTGTGAAGCAAGCCCTCGTCGCTTTTTTCCGCTTCTCGCTTCCCAAAACACTGACCTAGAAACCAATTGTCTCTTCTTCTTCTGTAGCACTTCTTGGGTAAGGCAGGCCCTTTTGATAACCAACCAAGTGAAGCACTTAACTTTGGTAGGAATGCTGCTTTTCCAGAAATAATTCCACTTGCATTGAGAATTTGTAATAGTCACCTAAAGGCCTCTTGTGTAGCCACTCTTTACAGAAAACATCCCGTTACCATTGTGTTTCCAAAGAGGTATATCAACCTCTGTACTGCTAATAGAAACTTGCCCTATTTTTCCCAGTAACAGGGCAACCCTCTCTATCTCCAATTAGGGTTGTTCAAAACAGAACCGAAACCGATAAGCCGAACCGATAAAAAAGTTATTTGTTTATAGTATTGGGTTACTGGTTAGTATTTTGATAACGGTTTTGATTTTTTTTGTTATCGGATTATCGGTTCTTAACGGTTTAAAGTTTTTTTTTAACGGGTTAACCGATAACCCGATAATAACTTAAATATATACCATTTTGTATATAAAGTCCTCGACTTAGAGTTTAATTTCCTACTTTTATTTTTGGTTGCCTAAAACACTTGGTTATTCTACAATGTAATAGTGTTTGCTTTTGAGCAAGATGTAACTTGTGAACTCGAGTATATGATTTATTTGGTTTGTCAAAACAAGTGATTTTCAATGTTCTCTTTTGTGTCAAATTTAACGGTTAAACCGATAACGATCAAAAATCGATAAGCCAATAACCGATAAGCCAATATCTTAATGGTTCTATAACGATTTAGCATCTCTACAAACCGATAACCAATAAGCCAACCCGATAAAATTTAAAACCGAACCGATCGATACACAGTCCTATCTCCAATCATTTAAACACCTCCTAACAGACATATCCCACCCATGTGTGAACCAACACTCTTGGATTGTCACCTCACAAAATAAGAAATAGGTAAGGGAAAGCCTCCTTTAAAGGAGTTTGATCCAACCACCTATCTCTCCAAAATTTTGTCTTTGCTCCATTGCCAACCTTGAGGCAAATAGTCTTCCATTAATTGCCATAAATTCCTAGTTGTTCTCCATACTCCCACTCCAATGTATCAGTTACTATTTTTGTGCACCATGGGTTAGCTTCACATAATTATACACAATGACTTCCTTCCACAAAGCCTTATCCTCATTGATGTATCTCCGTAACCATTTCAATAGAAGACTCTCATTTTGCAGCCTAAGATTTCTGATTCCCAAACCCCCATCTTTTTTACTAAGCAACATTGTTTCCCATTTCACCAAACAGTAACCTTTCGCCTCTTTATTACCTTGCCACAGAAACTTCCTCCTCATCTTATCCAGTTTTTTCACCACTTTTGTTGGGATTGGAAAAGTGACATCACATAAGTAGGTAGTGAATCAAGGACAGAGTTTATCACGATCAATCTACCCCCCATTGATAGGTACTGGGCCTTCCACTTAGCTAACTTCCTCTAAGTTTTCTCTAGAATCCCATCCCATATCTCTAGTGCTTTGTGTTTATAGCCTAGGGGCATACCAAGATAAGTGGTTGGTAGCTTTTCTATTCTGCATCCTAGTATGTTGGCCAAGCTCTGAACCTGAGGAACCTCCAAAACTTGAAAAAGGCTGCTCTTTCCCCAGTTGACTCTCAACCCTGAAGCACTCTCAAAGAGTATCAAAATTAGTATGATAAACCTAATTTTATCCACTGTTGGCTCACAAAATATGATGGTGTCATCTGCATAAAATAGATGGCATATCTCCTTACCCTCTCCCATTCTGTTGTTCATCCGGAAACACTTGTGATCCATCTCTTTTGGATTGCAATCCTCATCATACTGTCAAACCTTCCATAGCTAAAATAAATAGGAAAGAGAGAGTGGATCTCCTTGTCTCAAACCCCTCTCAGAGGCAAAAAACCCAATAGGCTCACCATTCACAAGAACGGAGAATCTAATTGTTTTGATACAAACTTCCATCCATTTCACCCATTTATCTCCAAATCCCATTTGCCTTAGGATATTGAGGAGGTAGTCCCAGTTCACATGATCATAAGCTTTTTGAATGTCAAGCTTACACATTATTCCAGGAATACCATTCTTCCTTCTTGCAACTATGCACTCACTGGCTAATAATGCAGCATCCATGATTTATCTTCCCTTTATGAATGTCATCTGATGGTTGTTGACTAGCTTATCTATCACTGTTTTGAGCCTCTCAGCTAGAATTCTAGCTATGATTTTGTAAATCTCCTTACCAGACTAATAGGTCTATAGTCTTTTAACTTTGTGGCACATGGTTTCTTTGGAATTAATGCTATGAAGGTTGCGTTGAAGCTTTTCTCAAAAGTTTGGCTAGTGTGGAAAAAATTGAAAGTATCTATGATGTCCTTCTTCAAGGTGTCCCAGAAAGTTTTGAAGAAAACCATTGGGAAACCATCTGGACCAGGAACCTTCTCCATAGCACACATCTTAAGACATTTCACGATTTCCTCTTCTTCAAATGGTCTATGCAGCCATGCCTGTACTTCGAAGTAAATTTTGTTCCTCAATGTAAATTTAGATCTGATCTTCATTGCTCAGTCTCTTTATATAGCTCTTTGTAGAAACTCTGAACCGCTTGTTTAATATTGTTAGGATTATTTATTTCAATGCCATCCACATTTAGTTGATCTATAGAATTGAACCTTCTATTTGCATTAGCAATTCTATGAAAAAACTTAGTATTTTTGTCTCCTTGTTTCAGCCATTGGATCCTTGACCTTGTCTCCAAGCCATCTCCTCATTTTTTGCTACGTCTTCATATTCCAAATCCAGTTGAGTCTTCTGCAACACTTCATCATCAGTGAGTGGTCTTACTTCCTGCACAGCTTCGCAGTTTGATATTTGGACCAAACTATCCTCTTTTCTTTGCCTCCAATTTCCCCTGTTTCTCTTCTCCCCTCCAACTTCCCTTTGAGCAATTTGAGCTTTTCTACCAACACATAGCCTAGTCTGCCATTTATATTGAAAGAAACCCACCATTCTATGACTTTTTGCTTAATACCATCAACTTCTAGCCACCAAGTTTCAAATTTTAAATAAGATTTTTTCCCTTCCCAGTTTCCACAAGTCAACAAAATGGGGTTATGAACGGATATCAACTTTGGAAGAATGGTTTGTTTGATTTGAGTGCTCTCCCCTTATTCTGCACAGTGTAAGAATCTATCAATTCTGGAGGCACAATCAAAATCCTCACCCCTTCTCCAAGTGTAATAAAGGGGGATCCACCAATTCTAATTCCTCTATGCAATTGGAAAATTCAGCCATGCTCCCACTTAACCTGCGGCAGTTTCTTCTCTATGAGGGAATAGGGATATCTAGTGAAATTGAAGTCACCACATACTATCCATGGCCTAAGACATGTACTTCTCACGTTGATCAACTCTTGCCATCCTCCTAGTAACTCTATTGCAATCAGCATACACACCAGTCAAATGCCAACTCCAGTTATCATTTAAACTGGTGAACTTGCCAGTTATGCATCGGTTGCCATCCGCCACCATCTCCACATTCCAAATTCTTTTATCCCAAAGAATTAGGATTCTCCCACTGCTCCCCTGCGCCTCCTTTTGGATCTTTACCATCCATCTATTGTGCCATATACTCTGAATAACATTGTCTATCTAACCATCAAGTTTTGTTTCAACAAACACAAAGACATCAGCCCCCCACTGTTGAAGAAGCTTTCACCAACTCCCTCTTACTTCCCCCGTTCAACCCCCTAACATTCCAGGAGATTAACTTGACTCTCATTGATGAGTGAGAGTTAGAATTCTCCCACTAGTTCTAGGTTTCCCATTCTTGAAATTTTACATCTAAACATAGGTTCCTAACCTCTTTTGGAACGGTATATTTTGGAGATGAGATCCCTGAAGCTTCTCCCTTATTGTTCCTTTCCTCCCTTCTTCGATCTAGCTTCATTAGTAGTTCCAAAGCCTCCTGTCTGCATCCTCTGATATCCACCCCAAATTGCTGACTCAATTTGATCATGCTGGCTTGGACCCATTTAGTTGCTTCTATTGAAGCCTCCTCTTCATTTGCACTATTATCAATCTGTAATGGGAATAGTTCATGTTCGTTATACATGCCTTCTAAAGGTTCAGAGAAATCATCATCCACAACTTCTACTTGTTTTTCCCTGACTTCATCTTTACGGATTACCAAACTTTTTGTAGAAGTATCACCCTTAGCTCTTTTTAGTAAAAGTTGGTTGCCCATCTGTCATCTTCCCTTCTTCTTTTTCCCCATGTAGAGCCCTTTCTCCTTTTCTCTTACCATAGTAAAGTTCTCCTCAGCTGATTAAACTTCTTTTAAATGCTCCTTGGCAAATGGAACAAACTCATCATATATGTGGGAAGGGCATCCATTACTGAATTGGAAGTGTCAATCTAAGCGCCCCCCTCCCCCCCCCCCCCTAACCCCCAGATAAATACGAACCAGTGTTATCAAAGGCGCGCTTTAAGAGCCCTTAAGCCCTAAAGCGAGGATCAAAACGTATTGAGCGCTTCCCGTCGCTTTATGTGCGCTTTAGTGTCGTCATCAAGGTTCTAAGGCAAACATTTCCTTGCCAATGAGCCTCTTATAAAGAATTTGAAGCTAAATAATTGATATATCACTTTATTATAATTATCTCAATTTCTTTGGTCATATATTTATCATTCATGTTTATAATTATTAGTCTTGGACTAAACATATATATTTTATTCTTTTCTCCCTTTGCACCTTTTTTTCGTTAAAGCCCACGCTTTATTTGCGCTTTGCACTTATAGCCCCCATAGACCTTAGAGCTTTTTTGCACTTTTCGCCTTTGATAACACTGATACGGACTCTTCCACCTTGCCAGCTTTTTTTACATCTTTCCGGCACTCTAGTACAGATTTCCAGCTCTTGTTCATTGCACCCAGTGGCATGCCTAGGCATTTAGTAGGCAGTGAGGCTACTTTGCATCCTAGGTTCTCAACTAAGCTTACATAGTGTATTGGCCAGAATCTTCTCTACTTCCATGATTCAAATTCCTATTATTCACATAGAATAAAGCATGCTTTTATGTTTAACAAAACAATCCTAGGAAAAAGAGTAGGCTGAACTAAAGATATTTTAAATCAACTTTTTGTGCAGAAACTTATATGATGGCCCCTGATGTGCCAATCAGAGACCTAAAAAAGAAACTCTTGCCTGTATGCATGCAATATTTACTGAACACAAGCATATATCACTGCATAATGTCATAAACAACTAAACAAAGAGAAGTTAGGTACTTGATACCTAGTTGAATTGGCTGCTCTATCTGTTGTGGTAGGCCAGCCTCTAGAGCATCTTCAACAAAAAATTCACCTGCACTAGTTTCTTTTCCATGCAATGCAATAATATTTCCTACGACGAAAGATTCACATGTAAAAGCAATTCATTTCATAAGTCAAATAACTTTCTCCTATAAAAAAGCAGTGTCAACCAGTGACTACGTCTCCAACAAAAAATGGCATTAGATAACCCCTCAATTATAGAACCAAAATCAATTGCATAACAGTCCAGCCACATGATAGGATTGAGCCAAAGCTACTCACCTGTTACATATGTAGACGGCAGCAAACAACCACTTAGTTTGACTCTTCCGCTCTCATCTTCCAGAACTAAATTATCATCTAGGTGCATAAAGTTATGACGTTGTACAAGTGGTGAAGCAGATCTCTGTATAACAAAGTTATCGCTTAAAGAAGGGATATGTTAATGCACAATAACAACACATATCTCCACAAGAATGGTTCTAAAATAAAACTTAAGCTATGAAAATCAACGTCTTATACCTCCTTAGAGTACTCATCCAGAATAGAAGGTTTAAGCTTCATGTGCTTGTAGAGTGTCCCAACTATAATGCATTCTTTGCCTTCCTCTAATCCTAGAACAGTACAGACTGCAAGGATACAGAAAAAAAAAACACAAGGAAAAATGTAATATTTGAGTAAACTTTCTAAGCAACAAAAAGTAAGCTCTAAACGGTTCCAACAATAGCAAGTAAAAACCTAAATAGTTCAGTTGAGTAGTGAGCAACTTGCACTCCTCCATTCTTTAACAATTGACACAAGTTTGTGAAATGTCCATAAATACAAACGTCAGAACCCTTAATATAGTAGTTTTTAGAAAAACTAAGCAATATAAGTAGCAGAAGAAAGATGAACAGAAATATTCACCAAAATATGGAGATTAATCAAACACAAGTGATAAAGATGGGAAGTACAACATCAATTGGGAAGTTTATCAGCCCTAAAAAAAGTAATTACTAATTACCAGGTAAATGGGGTTTCCAATTGGGAATGATAGAGTAAAGGAGAGTTCGCATCAAATGGAGCCTAGCAAAATATATTTGGCTGTATTGTTGACCCCTGTAAACCTCCTTCTGAATCCCAAAACTCTCGTCCTGTTTTGATGAAATTGAAAGTAAAAAAAGAGGAAGTATACTAGTGTAGAGAAGAACGAAGGGAGATGAATGAATACCAAAGATTGGTAAACTGATTGTTTTCGGTGGAGAAGGTTCTTCTCTGAATCAACTTCCGTTGATACCATGGCAGCAGAAATATTCTTCCCACTGCTTGCGCTGTTAAAGTTTCGTACTTCACTTCCCTCCCTCGATGTAGTACTGTAAATTTGAACCCACGATCATTCTAGAGAAATGTTTCAATTAAAAAAAGGAACAAGTGGATCCCTTTTTTTCCCACTATTTTTTGGTTTTTGATATTTATAAAAACAAAAAGACAGCTACTAATTTCTAAAACTTAACGACTTAAAATGACATTTTAAAATTGTGTTAAAAACTTAAAGATTGAATTGTATATCTCCATGTAATGCCCCCAAAACGAAATAGGATAAACTAGAGTGTTACATGAGTTTCTTGAGTTAATAGCTTGTTAAAATGATGAGATATAGCTTTTGAAGTCAGGTTTAAAGAGTTTCAAGGTCAAACGTCAAGGTACGACCAAGACGTTCAAGAACTAGTCTTTTGTGTGCCAGTGTGTTCTAATGTGTTGTCCTTGATTTAGTGTGTCGTTTGGAGTCTAAAATCAGTGGAAGTGACCCTAGTGTCTAGGTGGTCATGTTTAGAGGTAAAATGTTCGGGCACGACTCCCCAAGGATCACCCTAAGGTCCTTGAAGGGGACCAAACATTGGCCAAAAAGTTGTTAAAAACAGCATGACCAACGACCATGAGTGATGCCCCGTAGGTCAAAGGCGTAGCTCCACACTTAGTTGTGGGAGCTTAACCCCCATTTGATGAACCTCTGTCCAGGAACAGGGAGCTACAGGACGACCCTGTCACACCATCTACGGTTCGTAGGTGGTGGTCGTAGTTAACCACCTGCAGTTGCTATCTTGTTTCGGCCAAGTGAGGGATGAATCGATAAATTCACCCCACGTTCCAATTAAGTCATGAATGGTTTTTTAGTGTTTTTAGGTATTTTAAGTATATTAAAACAATTAAACCCTCACTTAGACTCAAACATCAAAATCAAACCCTTCCCTCTTCTCTCTAGAATACCATTGAAGGCCAACGTCAAATTCAATCTAGAAGAGGAGATTTCAAGTGCTTTCTTCTCATTTTTTGTGGGTCTTTAATCAATAAGGTATGGTGACTCTTGATCCTTGATCATCCTTTCTTTTAAGAATTCCAATTAAAGGTTTTCAAAAGTGTTTCAATGATCAAATTCCTCAGTTTCTATTCTAAACATGGGTTCATTGTCAAATCATTTTCTAAGTCATGATATTGATGTATTAATGTGGAACCAAGGGTTTTAAGATGATTTTCAATGGAATTCCTTGAAGAACCTATGGTTTTCCTTAAACTCTTAAATTGGCCTATAATGTGGATTTTGTGTATGTTAATGAATTGTACTCGAATTAGATTGCATTGTTGGATTCGATTGTTATCTATATCTATTGATTATGAATTGTTAGAGAATTGAGTTATGATGATCGTGTTTTGGAGATTGGTAAGTTAAACCTAACTTCTTGTTAATATTGGAATTGTTCTTGTATGGTTTGATCCACTTATGGCGGAGTTGCTTACTTGTTTAATGTGTTGTGATCATGGCGTAGAAGGCAATAGATTTACTGAAGTAATGTATAGAGATAGATTATGAAGGTGGATTATGAAGTTATGTATGTGGTTCTTGAAGGAAGAAAGATTATTAGAGTACGATGTGAATGTGAAGTACATTTGTGTGTGGATGATGTCAAACGTAGTACGATCATCTTTAAAAGGTTATGTCAAGAATGATGGTGATTATGTGAAAATCTTTCTCACATATGCGTACACAGATGGACGAATAAATGAAATTAATGATAATGTAATGAATGTGAGTCTATTGAAAGGTTTCCTGAATAGTACTATAATGAATGAATGGGGGATTTTGGGATGGACGCTTTCCCATTAGTAGAGGTGGAGTATCTAGTAACAATCTCAACATTCCTAAGAGTTTTTCGATGAGTGAATGATGGGTTGGAATGGATACTCTCCCGTGAGTAGAGGTAGAGTATAGGCAGAAGTCATAGGTGGCGCCCCTAAACTTGGCACATTGTTTCACTTAGACAACTCAACTAATAAATTTTCATTTTAAACACCTAGTGTAGGGTACCTATGTGTCACTTTAACACTTTTTGCACAAACATCTGTAGACCATAGGCGCGTGCAACACAACCCATTCTACGTGGATTAACTTACCAATTATATGATGCCAACAGTTAAACCTATTTACATGTAATTTTTATACAAAACATTAGGCAAATTAAATAGGATAAAAGATAAATTAAAAATAGATTCATCTTTCCACTTCCTTCTTTCAACTTCCTTCATATGTTTCTCTTTCTTCTCCGTTGAAAACACTAGGTAAATGTCTCTTTTTTCACATGGTTTGTTTTTTTCCTTCAATTCGTTGTTAGTGATAACCATTGTTGTATTTTGTGTCACCATTTGTGGGTTTAAGATTGTATTGACGAGGAATCGGGCTGTGCGACTTGAAGTTGACGAGGTATCGGGCTGTCACCATTTTGTTTTGCTGTTTTTTGCTTTTGTTTTCTTGAAAAAAGTGTATTTTGTTGTTGATTCTGCTTTATTTTCATTTTTAATCTAGGTTTCGGTCTAACTAGTGCTGATAAAGTAAGGGCTTTTTGGTTATTTCCTTTTGTTGGGGGTGGGTCTCCGTGTCGTTATATGGACGGACAACTATATTTTAACTTGCTTTCATCATGGGGGGGGGGTGTTGTTTCAAAGTGTAAACCTACTTACCAACAAGAAGTAGATGTATATGGTGTCGCCATAGATAAAGATCATTTTAGTCTTGTCAAGTTTCTTTCTTACACTAAAGACCTTGGGTACACAAATGTTAAAGCATTTTACTGTGAAAATGGTGATGAGTTTCATGTGTATGTGGTCCATGAAGTTGATGAATTAGAAGAATCACCCGCTCAATATTCTTTTTAACCATGGTCTGACCTTGTTGATGAATCTGTGGGTATAAATGTTAAAGGGTATGTGGATAATGATTCAAATTTGAACGGAGGTGATACAAATCACAATGAAGCTGAATCAGATCTGCTTAGTAATGACTCAGATATAGATGATATTTCATATGAAGATGATTCAGATGTTGATGAAGAACTGAGATCCCTTAGGGCTGAGGAGAAACAAAAAATGCTAATCTTAGGAAGAAAAAATATAGGAAGAAGAAAACAATAACTGAAGAAGTACCAACAGGTAAGGTAAGTGTGGACAGAGGCTTTGAAGATATCGCAGTAAATAAGAAGGATATATATGTTGGCAGATTGGGAGGAGATGAGAAGTATATTGATAACTCAGAATGTGATAGTGATGATAGCACAAATATCCTAGATGTAGAAGCTGTTTGAGGCATTGATCTACCAGGCAGAAAAAAGAGCAAAAAGATCAGGTATGATGATGAATGTAGTGTTGCTATTTTTGAACTTGGAATGATTTTTAAGAATGCTAAGGAATTTAGAAATGCTCTAGATAAACGTGTTGTTGAAAAAATTTATCAGATTAAGTTAAGGCCTAATGAAGCTCATAGAGTGAGAGCTAAATGTAAATTTCAAGAAAAATGCAAAATGGTTGTGCTGTGGTGCTACTGATAGGGATTCTGGTAACTTTATGATTAAGAATTACCATCCTATACACAAATTATTGCTATCTAATAAGAACAAAATGTGTACAACTTAGTTCCTAGCAAGTAGATTCAAGGATGAAATAACTAAACAACCATCTTTGAGGATTTGAGAAATACAAGAATTGTGCAGGGAGGAGTTAGGACTGGATGTGGGTTAAACAATTTGTTACAAGGCAAAGATGATGATTCTTAGAGAAAACATGGGTGAGTGGAATATGGAATTTACAAGGTTATGTGATTATGCTGAAGTTACAAAACAAACCAATCATGGTAGTTGTGTTTGGGTAAAAATGGATAGAGAAATTGTACCAGGGAAGAATTTGATTGTGTACTTCTATGTATGCTTGGATGCAATGAAGAAGGGGTGGAAAGAAGAGTGTAGAAGAATAATAGGATTTGATGGATGTTTCTTAATGGGTGCTTGTAAGGGTGAACTTCTTGTATTGGAAGGAATGGAAACAATCAGATTTTTCCTATAGCTTGGGCAGTTGTGGACAAGGAGACTAAACATAACTAGAAATTCTTTATCAACTACTTTAAAGATGGCCTGCAGTTGGGTACTGGACAAGGTCTTACTGTAATGTCAGATCTGCAGAAGGTAATTAATTGTCTATTACTTTGATAATTGTAGATATTTAAAATATCTTTTCTTTCTTGAATTGTGTTGAACTGTATTTTATTGTAGGATCTTCAAGGAGCTATTGTTGAACAACTACCAAATGCTGAAGTTAGAATGTGTTCTAGACACATCTGATCTAACTGGAGTAAAATATGGAAAGGAGAGGAAATGAGAAATAAATTTTTGAGATGTTCCAAGTCAACTTCTGAAGTAAAGTACAATGAGGATCTTTACAAAATGAGCAAACTTGGTAATGAAAACATTAATGAAAATTTTATTGCATTATCCAAGTGTGTCATGGGTTAGATCATTCTTTCAAGAGCACTCCAAATGTGATGTAGTTGAAAATAACATGTCTAATATCTTTAACTCATGGATATTATCTTAAAGACACAAATCTATAATAACCATGTTCGAGGAAATTAGAAGAAAATTAATGACTAGAACTGTGGATATAGTTAAGTTTGTTGGCACCTGGATATGTGATATTGCACCTATGGCTAGACTTATGTTGGAGGAGAATAAGGAAAAGTTTAGGGCATGCAAAAGTTGCTTTGGAATGCCGATATTGGGTTTGAGATTGGAGAAGGGCAGTATAGGGATACAATCAACTTGACTAATAGAGTTTGTAGATGTAGAACTTGGCAGTTGAGAGGCATTCCATGTCATTATGCTATTTCTGCTTTGTACCACATAAAACAGGAACCTGAACCACTTGTAGAGCACTGGTATAGGATGGATACCGTCTTAAAGGCTTATAGTCATTTCATTCAACTAATTTCAAATATGAAGATGTGGCCTGAAACTAACAATCCAAGGATTGAGCCTCCTGAGCCTAAATAAATGTCTGGTAGACCTACAAGAAATAGAAGAAAGAGTAAAGATGAACCAAGAAAGAAGTATGGAAAGATGTCCAAACAAGGGGTGAAAATTACTTGTTCCCTGTGTAAACAACCAGGCCACAACAAGAAATATTGCAAGGTAAAATAATTTATTATTTGTTTGTGCCTTTTTTCAAAGTCTTGTTGAATGTTATGAACAAACCTAAATATGTTGTATATTTAGGTTGGTGTTCTCTAGGTACAAGCCATAGTTGAGGTGTCTAAGAGAATTATGCGGACAACTTTAGGGGGCCGTAGATGACTTAAGCCTTTAAATTTTAAAACCATTTTGCTTAATATTTTCTTACAATTTCGCAAAAGAGTAAAAACCTATGCTTTCTTCCTCCACTCACCATACATTTCTTTCTTCTTAAAATTCATTTCTTCTTTCTTCTTCATTATTCATAAATTGAAGGGAAAATAAAAAATTTGAAGAGAGAACATGAGACAACAAGACAATTATGAAGTTAGTGATGTTAGTAGCAGCGATAGGTGGTGGGCAACATAATTGTTGTCGGCGAAACAAATAAAAAAAATTTCAGATCCGTAAAAGTTCTTTTGAAATATTGATAATTATGGATGAAAATCAAGTATTTCATTAGTATTATTTGTGTGTAAAATCAAATATGTCATTGATGGTTTGAGACAAAAATAATATTGTTATAGTTATGGGTGGTGCTCCGGCGAGAATAAAGAAGACAAAGATAGAAAATTATTTTCTTCCATGAATTTTTTAAAAATATAGGAAATGAAACTTGATGTTTGTGCATAAATGTCATAGGATTTTCAATAAGTGTCGTTATCTTTCTCATAATTTTTTTCGATGTTCTTGTCTGGTAAATTCCCTCGCAAATTTGAATAAAAATCATGAACCTTAGGTTAAAGTTATTAACTTTCTAATGGAAATCAGCACCCCCCACTATTTTTTTACTTCTATTTAAAGTTCCTTTTTAAGATAGAGTGGTTGTTATTTCGAGAAATCATCAATGGTGATAAAGAATTCGTAAAGAAGAAGAACTTTTAAAAAAGAAATATATGTAAAAGCTTTAACGAAATTGGAGTCATAGGATAAAAAAAAAAGACATAATTAATATATTAGAAATTGTAATACTTAATTATATAGTGACCAAAAAAATAGAGTCGCGTGTTTAAACTTGTCATTTTAACATAAAATTTTCTTCTTCTCATGCACCTTAGGGAAGGTGAAGACACTTTCTGTGTCATTCACCTTCTAAGGGTATTAATATCACTTTGAATAAGATTAGGTATGTAGTAGGTCATCACAATATTTTAACCGTGTAACTGACAAATTCGGGGGAAATTACTACAATATTTTAACCGTGTAACTGACTTTTCACAAACTTAAATGTTAAATTACTACAATGCCCTCAATTAAATTTATATTATCTAAAAAAAGTAGAAACTCTTAAACTTTAAATTGCTATAACAACCTCAATTAACATTTATATGACCTTATAACATAAAATCTCAAACTCAAATATTAAATTAGTCCAATAATCTCAATTATTTTAATTCAGAACTTAAACAGTATAAAACTAGTTTAAAACTATTTTGACTTAAAAAAAACAGTTAATCCAAACAAGCTCTTAGGCACATCGTGAAACACCCTCCATATAATATGGTAGATCACAATCTGTATTGTACTGACATGAATGTAAAAATGAAGCAATAAAATGTCATGTTACATAGTATAGAAGAAAAATGAAACTCAAACTAAGAAACCAAGAAAGAGAAGAGAAAAATTCATAATGAGGTCAAGAAAATGGTAGACGACAGTAGAACAACCAAATTCAAAGCACATAATTAAGGAAAAATTAAGTAGAAGGTGAAAACTTGATAGATTCACGTGAACCAAAAGATATAAATCTGAAACGAGAAGAAAAACTTACACCAATTCACATATACAACAACATCAAAGATAAACTCAAATCAAAGCAGGAAAATCTAAAATGATGTCGAAAAGAAATTAATAAAAAATTAGAAGAATTGAAAAAGAAGAATATACTTGAAAGTATGAAGACTTTAGCCACCCTCAAACTCTTATCACTAAATCAACTCAGATTTTACTGATGTGAGAAAGAAACCTTTAGAGTTTGATATACAATTTCAGAGAAACAAAAATATTCATTACCGGAAGAATAAAGACAACTCTAACTTTACGAGAGGAATTGTGATGAACATTGCACTAGAAATTAAATTAGATATTTTATCATGGAGTAACGATACTTCAAATTTTGCCATAGTAGATATTACACAAAAAAATGTTATTGGTAATAGATCGGGAAAAAACATAGAGAGAGTAACAACTCAATTGAAAATAAAATTTCTTAAAACCTTCAGGTCTTCTTTTGTTGTCAAAATACGATCAATAGCAAAGACAATTCATTCACCAATGATGTCTTGTTAATATCTTCACTGCATGTTCAAGTAACCATATGGAGAAACAATTCATTCAAAATTCTTGCACCACAAGGAAAATTTATGATAAAAGTTACTGGAAAGGTCTATTGAAAGGGACAAACTAGTTAGTCAATTATGTTGGAGTCCTTTAAGTCTTAAATACTGTATAGAATTGACAAATAAATAAATTATATTAATTAGGTTAAAAAATCTTTTCTCAATACTCCCAAACTTTTAATTTTTACACTATCTCTATATTTTTTAACATAAAATATCTAAAATGTTATAAAAATAGACAAAAAAAAATACGCTCTTTCTCAAATTCGTCCTCTCCTCGTCGATCCTCTTCAACTGTATTTTTTCCAACTCCTTTCTTCTTCCTCCTCATCCTCCTTATCCTCTTCATTTATCTGCAAAATTTGTGCTTTTAATTGACAAGATCTATCAAGAGAAACTCATGAAAAAAGAAGACCTATATGTATATATAGATATATTGTAACATCCCATACCTACACCCTGGACGTGGCCTACACCCAATGACCGTTGCTGGCCTTAAGGGGACCCTTAGCCTGACTTACTTAACTCAGTGAGAAACATGCCCATAAAATAACTTTAATAAATGTCTTGGCCAAAATGGCACTTAAGTCTCAAAACAGAATATCTGAAATACAAGATAAAGAGAGACTCAAAACTGAATTGCCTGCCTGACTATCTGTCTATGAAGCCTCTATAATACTATGATGAATATTGGGACAAACCCCACAACATTCTATAAACGAAAGGATCAAAAGCAATAAAAGAATTCTCTGGAATGCAAGGAGGCTAACCACTAACTCTTAGTGCTCAAACTAGATCAACAAGGTGCTGGATGCTGATCCTGGTTATCTGCATCTGCATCATTAGACAATGCATGTCAACTGGTATCAGTACGTTGAATGTAAGAGTATGCAAGTTGGAATGCTAAACCACAACTTAATTTCGAAAAGAATAAGAAGAAACACTTACCTTGACTCTGCTCAACTCATGCTGAACTTGATATAAAGCAATAAGGACGCATGCAATATATATATATATATATATATATATATATATATATAAAGCTTGTAAAACCGTACAAACAACTTAGTTCGTTAAAGAAAATGCAATAACAAACTCAACTTTACTTATATGTGAAAGTAATATACTTTCTGTGAGAGATTCTCTAACCGACAACCACCATTATGAGCCTAAGTGGTGATACAACATCTCGCCCATGCTGCTAGAACTATCCTATACTTTTTCGGTCGCATAGAACTCCTCAACTTAATGAATCCACTAGCTTAACTTACGTGATGTCTAAAAAGTATGACCCTTTAATACCCATGATGACTACATAGTTTACATGGAGATTTGAGTTAATCTGAACTCTCATCCCCACATCGGTGCTCAATACTAATCCCAAAATATACTTTAGCTCGTGCTTTTAAAATAAATTCTTTTCTTTGGGTTGAGATAATTTGCTCAACACTTTAGCTTAAAAAAACTCCCTTGGGATCAATGTACCACTTTTCTTGTTCATAACTCTTTTGGAAATCTTGGTTTCCTCTTTAACTTAAATGTGAAGACATTTATAGACTTTTAGGGATTACTTAGTCCCCTTGTAAATTTTGAGAAATGAACTCAACTCTCTACTCTTTGCTTAACTTGAAAACTTGAGTCTTAGTCAACTCTTAGGGAATACTTAGTTCCCTTATATTTCTTTGAAGAAAAGACTTCAACTTTTACTCTTCACTTTAGCTTGAAATTGAAGCGTTAAAACGAAGTTAAAACATGTAATAAAGCTTGAAAACCTTTAAGAACTTTCCTTTGACTTACGTCTTAACTTTAGACTTGACTTTTAGCTTCTTAGACTTTAATCTTAACTTTCTTTGGATTGATTGAATTATTAGTTCAAGGTTATGATTGGTGTTCTTTGATGATTTCTATGTGTTTAGAAATCATTTGAAGTAATTAGAATCAATTAGAAGGTGTTAATATTTCTTAGAATGACTTAAAAGGGCTAATCTACGAAAACTGGGCGAAAAATGCCGATCGGGGCACGTTCAGGGCATACCGCCAACCTCATTTGACTGAGGCTTGGTTCTGGCGCACCGCACCAGGCCTAAGTGTCAGAGGCCAATTTCTGGTGCATTGTAAGCGTGACACTCTTGGCCTTGCCTAGGAGATAGATTTTTTAACTCATTTTTTATCTCCAAACCCCTAGTTCTTTCACCAAACACTTGGGACTATTGATACTCTCAATACCCACTTGATTAAACTCAGAACAACCTGGAGAAACAAGAATCAACCAACAATTCAATCAACAAAATTCCACACTTTTCTTCAAGAAATTCCACTCTTAACATGTAAGCAACTTATATATAGCTGAATTGAAACAAATTGGTGTATGGGTGGACTAACCCAACACGAAAAGATCACACATACCTTGTTATGGATCACCCCTAACGAAATTCACTCGAAGTTCTTGGCGATACCGTGATCTTTCTCCTTTCTCCGTCTTCTCTTTTCTTTTTTCCAAAGCCCTAAGCGTGAATGTGGTTTTTCCGAAACTGACTTAAGACTTAATTTTTACCCAAACTAAAACCTTAAAACGAATTAGGAAATAATTTGGTGAAAAATACTAGTTTGCCCCTACTGAAATCCGGTATTAAACTTTCTTCACTTCAACAGCTCAACTTGCGATAGACATATTTTCCTCATACAAAATTGAAAATACGCAAACTCGGCGGAGTTGAAAAGATCTTTGCATGGCATTTCCAACAATATCAAGAACTACCTCTAGCTCCTCATGAGTTAGAAGATATGACCATTTGAAAATGACCAAAATTCACTTCTTAAACTTAGAACATTTTTCCAGATTTTCGCTTTATTTTCAAAAGTTACTATTTTTAATTTCTTAGATTATTCTTGGTTATTTCGAGTTACGAATGTTTCATATATACACACATATTTGAACTTTTTTGTATTACATTTATTTTATTTGATCTATGAATTATCTCAAAAGAACATTATTAATAGGTATAAAAATCAGTTTGCGTCCATTCTTAAGCTGGGCTCAGTGAACCCAAGCTGATTTTTTCAATCAATATTTTCCATAGTTGTTCGAAAAATTACTGAAGTTGTTTTCTTGAAATAATTAAATATGTCTATCATTTGATGTCCAACAACTGTACTTGTAGTTATCTGGTGATAATACACGTTGTTACAATAACTAGTGCAATTATTCGTAACTAGTGCAATTGTTCGACAACTCTGTTCTGTTGTTGGTCGATTGATTACTTGTTAAGAAAAATAATATAATTATGGACAATTTATTAATTATTTTAATCGATAATTGAAGAATTATAAAAATCCCTAAATCTACTAAATTTTTTATGACTATTATTGGTAGTTGTAAAACAACAAAATATGTGTAAAAACAAGTAATCCATATTCTTTAGCGATTCCAAAGATTTTTGATGTATGCCTCACTAGTTGAAATATTTTCTGATGTCTTCAGGTATTATGTCAATCTGAAAAGTTAAATAATAATAATAGGTTATTTACATGGTGAATGGGCAGAGAATCCTACCTGTTATACCTGGAAATCAAGGGATCGAGAAACCGTACTAATAAAAATAAGTGAGAATAGAAGATGCAACAAATTCAGTTGCAAATGATGCACAACATCATGTTATTATTTATATTTCTATATACGAGGATGCTTCTCAACATTTTATACCAACATAACACAATCACAT